>NW_010105202.1:14286-31988 GCF_000699245.1 Pterocles gutturalis | reverse complement strand
GAGAAAGGGAAAAGGAAAGGGAAAGGGGGAAAAAGGGAAAGGGAAAGGGAAAGGGAAAGGGAAAAGGAAATAAGGGAAGACCCTTCATGTCATCGCCCAACAAAAGAACTGGTGGGGATCTCCCCAGCTTATCATCCTCATCTGTGCATAGTCTCCGTTGCAGCTGTTCCCCTGAATAATTTTTTTCCACAGTAAAAATATGTTTTCATCAGGACTGTTTCACTACAGTAATAGTGCGTATGAGAATATACTTTCATCAGGCACAGATGTTGTATACATCAATGGGTTATTTAGCTTTCTGCATCTGCATTATCAGTAAATGCTTATTGACTAAATATATGACTATTATGTACTAAGATTTAGTTGTTCCCTAGCATAAGATTATAAAATAAAAACTATGAAGTAAGGGCTGGAAAGGGAAAATTCACATTTCAATGGAAATCACTTCTACAAAACTCACCTTTACACATGTGATAATGTTTCCTGAATCTGCCAGTGTGACACTGTGAGGATAAGAGCACTTTGGGATAAAAAAGTAAAAGGTACTGCCTGAGCAGCCTAAGGGTATGTATGTGGCAGGTTGCATACAAAATGAAACACTGTAGTATTACAAGGCAAAGAATGTCAGACTGTTAGATTTATACAGCTTAAAGCACTGTGCAACACCAACACTGGTGTGTGCTGGATACAAAATTCTGTGACTCCCCCTCACTTTCCCTCAAAGCCCACTGCTACAGTCGTGCACATAACAAGGCAGAGTCCAGTAGCCACCCCATTCATCAGGTCTTACAAAAGGGATCTCATTCATCACCTATTCTTTCCTGAATAGGTGCACTATTTGAACTGGTACGTGCTTCTTCAACAAACTGCAAACCGCAGTCGTAATTTTGACTGGAGCTAAGTCAATAACTCAAATGTGCCAGTTCATTTGCAGCAGAAACAGATAACTTCAAATGGCTCGGGGATTAGTTTACAGATATGGAAGACAAAAGAGGTGCACTTTGCTGACTGTCTAGAGAGAAATCCATTTTGTTCCTTTTAGTATTGCTGATGCTTTTCTTGCTACACCCTGAATAAGATTCTCTAAGTACGTTATTTTTAGGGATAAAAATTTATTTGAGTAAATACTAGTCTGAGTATGAGTTCAGAATTAACCCTAAAAAGAATGTAACCTTAAAATGAATGTATAGGATGTCACTCACTGTTTCTGAATGGAGTTATTGTGCACACAGTGGGAATTTTATCAGTGTATCTTGCAGATTTGAAATACAACCAAGGATGCTTATTTATGATTATTCCAGTGATCTTTTTTATGTATCTTCCTGTTTAAAAGACATAGTTACAAGCATTTTGAACTGCTCTTTAGGAAACATTTCTGTCAGATGAATTAATTTCCAAATGTTTTCAGAAACAACATAAAAGTGGTAGCTAAGTGTAAGGTTCATATATATGAAAACATCTAACAAACACTCATGAAAGAATTCTTAAACATACCCACAGTTTTACCAATTTTTTTTCTTATATTCTTGACGCATATAAAAAGACATTTTAAATTCACAACTGCTATTAATTTTTCAAATAGAAACATGAAAAATATTTTTCTTATCCACATGTCAGGGAAGATGTGGGCCCTCTCCAGAAAGAAACTGGAGACCTGGACATAAGGGATACAGAGAAGGCTAAAGTGCTCAATGACTTTTGCCTCGATTTTCACCGGCAGGGGCTCTGGCCTCACCGCCCAAGTTGCAGAAAGTGAAGGTAAGAACTGGGAGAAGGAAGATCTGCCCACCACAAGCAAAGATCAGGTTCGACACCATCTAAAGAATCTGAAAGTGCACAGGTCCTTGGGACCTGACAAGATCCATCCACAGGTCCTGAGGAAACTGGCAGATGAAGTTACCCAGCCATTAACTGTCATCTTTGAAAGGTCATGGCAGTCTGGTGAAATTCCCACTGACTGCAAAAGGGGAAACATAACCCCCATTTTCAAGAAGGGTAAAAAAAGAAGACCTGGGGAACTACAGGCCAGTCAGTCTCAGCTCTGCACCCAGTAAAATCATAGAGCAGATCCTCCTGAAGGCTCTACTAAGGCACACGGAAAATGAAGGAGAGGTGACTGGTAACCAGCATGGCTTCACCAAGGGCAGATCTTGCCTGACAAACCTGGTGGCCTTTAATGATGGAGTTACGACATCAGTGGACAAAGGAAGAGCAACTGATGTCATCTACCTAGACATGTGCAAAGCATTTGACACTGTCCCACATGACATCCTGGTGGCCAAACTGGAAAAACGGTTTTGATGGATGGATCACCTGCTGGATAAGGAATTGGCTGGATGGTCACACTGACAAGTGGCGTTCCTCAGGGATTGATACTGGGACCAGTGCTATTTAACATCTTTGTCAGTGACATGGACAGTGGGATTGAGTGCACCCTCAGCACGTTTGCAGATGACATCAAGCTGTGCTAGAGGGAAGTGATGCCATCCAGAGGGACCTAGACAGGCTTGAGAGGTGGGCCCATGCAAACCTCATGAAGTTCAGCAAGGCCAAGTGTGAGGTCCTGCACATAGGTCAAGGCAATCCCAAGCACAGATATAGGCTGGGCAGAGCATGACTTGATAGCGGCTCTGAGAAGGACTTGGGGGTACTGGCAGATGAAAAACTGAGCCGGCAATGTGCACTTGCAGCCCAGAAGGCCAACCAGATCCTGGGCTGCATCAAGCGAAGCGTCACCAGCAGGTCGAGGGAGGTGATTCTCCCCCTCTACTCTGCTCTCGTACAACCCCACCTGGAATACTGTGTCCAGTTCTGGGCCCCTCAACACAAGAAGGGTGTTGAGCTTTTGTTGCGGGTCCAGAGGAGGGCCACGAAGATGGTCAAAAGGCTGGAGCACCTCCCCTGTGAAGACAGGCTGAGAGAATTTGGGTTGTTCATCCTGGAGAAAGGAAGACTCCAGGGGGACCTTATAGTGACCTTCCAGTACCTGAAGGGGACGTACAGGAGAGATGGGGAGGGACTTTTTACAAGGGCATGCAGTGCTGTCACTGGGTAGTGGATTTAAACTGGAAGAGGACAGACTAGATATTAGGAAGAAATTCTTCACTGTGAGGGTGGTGAGACACTGGAACAGGTTGCCCAGGGAAGTTGTGGATGCCCCATCCCTGGAGGTGTTCAAGACCAGGTTGGATGAGGTTTTGAGCAACCTGGTCTAGTGGAGGGGGTCCCTGCCCATGGCAGGGGGGTTGGAAGTCCTATGATTCTATGATGTTCAAAAACGTTTCTTCAGGTCTTTGAATGTAGTAGTACATACTTTATTTAGGGAGGATATTTATAGTGATGCAGGTAATTTAAAGAATGATCAATGTTGCATAAAGAAAGGGTCTAATTTGGAAACAAAGTCTATCACACTCAAAATAGGTCTATATTGCCGCAGTAAAACAAATGGTGTATTCTTGAGTTATACATTTCCAAATTACCTAGTTTTGTTAGAGTAGCCACAGTGCACCCTAGTACTTCAGTTGTTGATCTAGCCCCATGCTGCACCCCTTGCACATGATTATTTTTTTTTTTACTGCTATTTACTACGTTATTTAATTTGCATATAGCTAAGTCTCTCTCAGTTCATTCCTGGTGAACACTAGGAGGACTGGTCCATCTTTTGCAGGTACCTAGACGAAACTCTGAAAAGTCCTGGAGAGATTAGTTGCATTCAAATAGACACATAACAAAAAGGTCACATCCACAGAAGTACTTTAGATGCACAATTTCCTATGAAATCACAAAGTTCCTGTGACAAATAGTGGACAGTGAAGCATTAAAACATGAGTCATAATCCAGAAGGCCTTTGCAGGCTGTGCTGTTAGAAGCAACTAAATTATACTATTTTCAGTTCTTGCCTACATACACCACAAGAACAATAAGAATTTCTACACAATGGGACTAAAATGAAGTGAACTAGCTGAGTTCTAATAGAAATTAATTTTAAAATGAAAATATTTTTTTCATAGTAGTCACTACTTTACCCAATAATATTTAATCTTAATACTAATAAAATCTCTAAAAATAATAAACATATAGTGTTAAGATTTTATAAGTAGGTATAAGGCAGGTAAATAATAATGTAGTATTAGCTTTAAGATTTCATAAACATGTGTAAGACTTCCATAAATCTAGGTCGGCACATGCTTTAGTAATTTTTTGATTGCTCAGAAATGTGAAGCAAAACCAAATAGTGACATGAACTGGGTGATTCTGTGCAGTTCAACAAATGGGAGACCACATGTTGGGGAGCCTTGTCCCCTGTGTTCCATGCAGTCAGGAGCCACTTCACGCATACATGCCTTGTTTTCCTACTGCTGCAAAGAAATTTTCTGCTTTGTAAGGATTATCCCTGCCTACAAGCAGAAGCAAAACATTAGAAGAGTGGGGTACAGTAACAGCAGCTGACTGCAGCTGACACAGATCCTTCACCCATCAGATGTGGGGGCAGCTGGTTTCAGCCTTCGTACGGACTTCCTGTACTGTTTCTCCTCTGAGAGCTGAAAAAATATGAAATTATGGGGCTAGAGCTGTGACAGTTTTACAAGGTTGAAATAAACAATTTTAAACATAATAATGGTTATCCAAATCCTACAAGTAAAACAGAAAATGTGCTTGGATCAATATAGTAATTGGACTGAAGCACAAGTATCAAAAGTATATTAATGCTTTTGACAGAAGAAGGCAACAGTTCAGTGCAAGAAGAAAAGGGTCATCTCATATAAGAATGCTGTGGTTTAAGCATCCACCCCTTCTTTATTTTCAGTGACATGCTACTGGAACATGTTCCTTTCTTAGCATAGCCTGGCCTATTATCAACAAACAGTCTGTAATATACATGTTCATGGGTTGGTAATGGATGAGGTTAATTAATGGTTCTTCTTACATAGATGTCTGGAATTAAAACAAAAGACTGAAAACCTACAATTAACAGTGGCAAGTAACCTATATTTTTTCCAACTCCTCTACTAATTTTGGTTATTATCCACTGCACATTTGGTTTCTTGCCATTTGCTTTGACCTCTTCACAGCAGAGATGAAAGATTCATTGTTGAGGTAAGAGAAGCACCATGTGCTTTTTTTACCACCAGGTATATGCCACATTAAATCCTCACAGTTGAAAAGTTTGTGGGTTACTGGCCCACCAAGACACAGACTATGTTTTTCCATAGTTAGGTTTTTTTCATCAATTGCATTGCAGAATACATACTTGAATTTAGTGGCCCTGATATTCATAGCTGTCAAATGAAGTGCTACTAACTGGGAGTGCATGAGTTGGCTTAACACCAGCCTCTGGCCAGCTGTGACTCCGAAATTATTTAATGAAGAAAATGCACAATGTATTGTAATCACAAAGCTAGGAACACAGAATTCAGCTTAGGAGTGGTGTATGCCTTAGCTTGCAATGTCTACATGAAACATCCTGCAAGAGTGAGTAGCCAGGAAATTATTTATGTTGTGTTTGCTGCAATTATTGTCTCTATGGACAGCTTCCTGAGGGCCTATTCTCCTGAAAGCATACACAGGTATAAGATCTCCTGAAACTTGAAGTAGATCTCTAAACGAACTCTGAAACATGACCAGCTTTGGAAGCCTGGGATTTGCAAGCAGACTGATGTGCTGGATTCAATATCCCGTTTCAGGAGCCCTTTGTTGTGTTCGAACTCCTGATATGCTTTAAGCTGTTTCTTTAAAGCAAAAGACTCCTCTGGTGGAGTCCCTTGGTAGTGTTGTAACTGAGGCATGATGAGGGGGAGGAAGTCAAGAGTTGCTGGAGGGATGAGAAGGAGCAGAAGTGATATTTCTGTAGCTGACACTTTAGATATGTCAGCACTAATACGCAATGTTTCTTGGCAAAAATATATCACTCAATGCATTTAAGGAAGGCATTTGACATACAAATATGTAAAGCACTGCTAAAAGGATAAACAGATCTTTGACAATCCCTCTGAACTATTAGGATTTTATGTTGCCTGCTTTCTGGATAAATGCACAAGTAGCAGGGGAAGGGCTTTTGGGGCCCTAAGCATCCCCTGCAGTGCATGTGGCAATACAAGTCAGGATCCTTCTGTCAATATTTAGAACCTGCAAAATATTCAGAGCATGTTAAGATAATAAAGTTACATCTAGTTAAAACAGAAGTAAAAAGCGATCAATGGATCTGTTCAAGGTCATTCAGTCAGACAGGAGAGTTCACTCTAACTCTCCAGAGTTCATTACACCAAAAAAAATTGATGGTTACGCTAGTTCTTCTCACCTCTGAAGGGAGGTGAAACAGGATATGGCACTGACATTTGTCCACTAAAGCCTATTCAAGCTTCTTCAACCTTTTCAGTGGGGGATAGGGAGGCAGAATTCCTACCTGTCAATCACAAAATAAAATTTTATGTTGTGCTGTACCAGAAAGTGCTCCCAGGAGGTTAATTTTAGAGTTCACAAAAGATACATGAAGTGCAATTTGAGAACTACATCCTTATATGTCTGAAAATCCTGCCAATGGCCCTGAGCTTGCCAGAAACACATAGAAAAAAACACATACAAACTGAATTATACTGGCACAGTTCCCTCTTCCTTAACTGAAGTCTATAGTCTGCATCACTAGATTTTGATCCAGGGAATCAGCATATGTATTTCAGACATGCAGCACAGGGGATCCCATAATAAAGATCCTCAGACTCTTCTCACAGTGAAAGAGAAATGGCTTAGACCCAATTGCCGTATTCCTTCCTAACCCACAATAGCTACATGGCAGAATGAAATCCTTTGTCTGGTATGGCAATTCACTGAGTAGACCCTGGAAGTCCCTGCGCTTCCGCACCTTCCTGTGTGACTTCGAGACATTTGGCTTGAGCACAGGATGAGCTGGACTCCTGAATCTCAGTAAACGCCATATCATATCCTTGGTATGCAGGTTAAATTGCATACCTTATGTAGAAACACTGATTCAGTTCTCAAGAGTATACTGTGATTTGTTCACAGATTGTCACAACTGTAGACACCCAAGAGCTAGCAGTTTATTTCAGGCTGCCCATATGCATGAGGGAAGTTACTGACAGCATGTTACTCAGGCATTACCGACAGGGGACCTTCGTCTTCAAACAGTAATAAAACATGAGTCATTCTGATTCAGAAATATGGAATCAGAGTCATTCATTTGTCTATGAAAAATGTCTTTGCATACTCAGGAAAACAACCATTACAGTTAGAACTTTAAAAATTGCAAGTGTAAATTTCATTTTTTTAAACATGACTATTTCCATATCCAAATTATTAACTGCTTATTCATGTCTTAAATTAAGCATATAAACACTGTTAGTGTATCAGCTGTATGGTACATCTTCACATATAATCCTTCCCAGATCAAAGACAACTTTGTGTACATTTATTTGGAAGCCCAATAAACATTCATTTTTTGCCACTTTATGTGGGAAGAACAACTAAACCTAGCTTATTTCGTTAATCCTTAGCCCACTGATAATAAATGCATTTCTTATGTTAATCACAGACAACTTTAAATCTGCTGACACGACTGTCTTTCCTAGGGATTCTTAAATAAGACATGTTCTCCAGAATGCCATATGAACTTCTAGAATAGTTCCATTGATGTCAATGGAGAGGTACTGAAAGACACAAGATCAAATGAATTTGTGATAGCCATAATCCAGGCAGCACTGCCTAAAACAGTATAACTTTGAAAAACAAAGAGAAAATGTTTCTGTGATTTGTTCAAATTATTCCTTCTCATATGCACCTTCTCCTGTTTTTCAAGCTCTTCACAGTCTTTATCGCAACTAACATAAAAGTTTGTACATTTCATGAAGATCATCAACCTTCTGTTGATATTTGCCATTTGAAAGAAGAGAATCTGTCTTTGCTTTATATTTCATCTCTTCCCTGGTTTTATGGCTTTAACTTTTCTTCTCCAGTTCCTAAATATATTTAATAATCTCACCAGAGATATTGTTAGGGCTCTGTAAATGTTCAAGTAAATTATATCATCTTCTTTCTTACAGTTATCTTTTGACACAACCATAGCATTTTAATGGATTTGTCAAGATTCCTTAGAAAAAATATACTTTAAAAATTAAGCTTTTTTTTTTCAAATTGCCTGTCATCGATGTAAGTCCTGTAAGTTATAGCAACACCAAAATTACCTTTTTTTTTTTGAGTATATGTGCAACTCCTAGCTGCTGTTTGGTTATATATTTTAGATAGGTTTTTTTTTTACTTTATTAAATTAATAGGTCCTGAGAATCCTTCCTTTGTTCCGGATCTGCATTCATCTCACTTAAGCAGACACTCAGCATTGGAGTTCACAGTGTTAATTGTTGCACTTTGTTTGGTCTCACGTAAATACCTTCCTCCATACATATACACATTTTCTACAGCATTTGCATAATATCTAAATTTTTAGTCTATATTTTAGGACATAAGGACAATTTAGACATAAAAGATAAACCCAATCTGTGAAACACAATGTTCTCTGCACAGCATTGCTACCTCCAGAAATCAGTTTTCCATTTTCCTTCTGATCTGGCAGATATTTAGATTTTCCATGCCAAGTGAAACAGCTTCAACAGGACACTGGAGCCTGGCTGCCCTGGTAGACAGTAAAAGCTGGAGCTGGAGGATCTGGGTGGGCTTTGACGCTTCAGCCAAGACACGGATCTCGTGCTGGCGAAGGCTCAGATGATCAGTGGACCAGTCAGGGCTATCTCTAGGCTGAGTTTTGATCAGGGTTTTGGGAAGGATGGTCCAAGGAACAGGGAAGGTGTAAATATAGACAAGGATGGGGCATATGGACTGGTGTACTGTCAGGAGTGAGACTGATGTTTCTTGGGGTCCTTTCAAGCATGAAGGAATTTTATTGGCAAAAACTGACATAAGAGTTTTGGCCATCTGCAGTGATACATGATACCTGAAAAACGGAACTTGAACACAGTTTTAGATACAAATAAACTGAAATAGGACATAGGTGGGATTTAAAATACGAATGTGAATCTGATCTAAAGTCTCTCCTCTTCTGGCACACAACAGGTCATTTAAACTCATTCTTTCAGCTTCTGACACACTTAAAGGATTACTTGGGTACTTAACTTGGCCTAATTTCCATCTTATATCTTGTTCAACATTGTGTAAATGATTATTGTTGACATTGTTCTCTTTTCAGTGTTCCACATTTCTGGACAAACTATACACAAAATGATAAATAAAGTTATGACTTTTCTTTAGAACATCAGTGTAATATTTGCAATCTGAAATGCATATGCATAAATTATATTTATGATTTAAAGGTTTTAGGAAGTCAGACTCTACCTTTTCAAAAGGAGATATATTATGGAAATGTTAATAACCAGCATACATAATATTGTACACACATATACTGTGCACAAATGTAATGAACTTTATGAAGTGCTGTGAAAAGTATTTGTATGTTCTTTGGCAAACCCAGAGATATTCAGTAATGCACCACTAACAGCTTCTAGAGTAAGTCCTCGGTGATAGTGTGGTGGATTTATAAAATTTGAGGACCGAAGAAGAGCTAGCATTAAAATAGGCTATCAATTATTCACATGCAATCATTAAACAAAACAGAAATAAGCTTAACAAAGTGGGGAAGCTAAGCTTTCTTTGTGAAAGATACTAAACATACAGACTGGAAAACAAATAGAATAATTTCTATTTAAATTGTCCTCAGAAGCGATCTTTCTGTCTCTTGGTCTTTCAGAGAACAGACAGTAAACTAAACAGAAAACCAAAATGGTTTTCTTCTCTCCTCCTTTCACACTTTGTCTTGAATCATTAGCCTACACTGCAGAAACTGACATGTTTTCTCCACAGCATTAGTGTTCTAGCCCACTACAACATATATATATGTGTATATATGTATACACGAACTCTAGAGACAACCTAGAGATGTGCCATTCACAAGTGTTAACTTTAAACATGTTAAATAAAAGCTGTCTAGGATTTGGAGAGGTTTGAAAAAACTGGCTAAGTTTAATTATTTATTTTGAATAAATTATCTGTATAGTTTGTCAGTAGCTGAATACCAGGAAAGTTCGTGAAGACCTGTGCCATAGCCTACACATTCTGCTACTAAAGCATTCTATTCCTGTAGTTTAACTTAGTACTAACTTAAAGCAACTTCCATATGCTTCACTATGATGATTGTTTATTGATAAGTACTTGCAGAAAACCAGAGAAAATCCTGTGCTTATAATTTAAGGAAGTAAACAAGATGAAGCCTAGGAAAAATCCAATGAAAAGGCTTATTAATGTCAATTAACATAAATGTTGGGAGGACACATCTTATCTACTCTTCTTATTTTCTTGAAGAAGTTAACGATTCATCTGATAAACAGTATTTACTATGACAAACTCCTTTACAGATTTGATTTCTATTTCCCACCCTACAGAGTATTTCCCAGTTGTGTTAAGATATACAAAATTAAGATGTCATGCATTAAGTAGAGCAACTTAACTAACTTAATTAGAGTAACACCCTATAAGTTAAGTAAAACCATAAATAAGTTCAATCAGATGTGTAACTGGTAAAGAAGAACAAGGAACAACTGTTAATGGATCTTGGCGCTGTAAAAAATAACGTTTGTAACCAACTATTAGAAGGGCAGCAATTGTACATTCTGCAAATTACCAAAATTAGAGTACTGATAGACAAGAAAATTGTTGGTACTAAGTGACTTTATAACTTGGAAACTGGCTTTTGTCAGTCCAACGTATTGGGGAAAAAAGTGTGTTGTAACTAGAACAAAGAAGTGCAGAATGGATATTTGCCCTCAGAATTAAAGAAATAATTATCTGAACTTGGGCTAGCATTGTAATAGTAAAGTCAAACATCATCTTTAGCCACTCATAGAACATATTATGTGTAAGCAAATGGGACCTTAACATCTCCACATCTTGCATTGGCAAACCAAACCAAGACTACCAAAACCCTCCACAACTGTGTTTATTGGCCATAATTCATTAAACATTATTTTATGGAAGTTGGGCAATAGTGATTAAAGGACTGGAAAATATTTGACTGCAGTAAAATTCTTTATGAATTTATTTAAATTATCAAAGATTGTTTATGTAATATCTACAGGGAAAAATAATTTAAATATTAATTTAACAGAGAAGATAAAAATTACATCATTGATGAAGTGGAAGAATAAGCCAGAAAATTTAGACCAAAATTTTTTGCTTTTAATATAATTGATAGTTAACCATTTCGGCTCTTAAACTGACACTTCTTTGGAAAGTTTAAATCAAGATTTCTTTTTCCTCCCTAAAATTTCTAATTTTCTCAGAAACTAGTTGAAAGATAAAATCTTCAGGAGTATTTCATGTAGGAGGTCATTTTGATTGTCAAAGTAGTAGCTCCTAGATCACCTGTGGGTAACCATGCATTCATTATCTATGGTAATTTCTTTCAGTTTGCTGTGAATGTTACAAAGGAGTATATAAAATTTAGGCTTATCAAAATTCTATAAATTACAAAAGCTCTTCAGGCAATCTGAACTCTTCTTCCAGCTCCTTGCTTAAAAAAAATAATTTTACAAAAACAAATAATAAACAATCAATGAATTTTTTTTTCCATGAAAGTACCCATTTTGGTGACCCATGAGATGCACTGTCATGCAAACAATGCATATCCTTCCAAGCAAGTTTTTATACTTTTTTTCAAAAATTTTCCTAACCATAAAAAGTACAGTCTTTTTCATTACGTTCTTTTCATCTTCACAACATACCTTTCTGAAGGTTTCTTACAGAAATAAATATGCTCATGAACTCCAGAGAAGGCTTGAGAATCAAAAAATGCTTATCTTCAATGTCTTCAGAGATTTAGATTGGTTCTTATATTTCTAATGAACATTCCTCTGTCCTATCCCTCTACTACCAACACTAAACTCCCTTCTTTCAGGAATCTTTGCCATTCTTAAATTGAACTTCTCTTAAATTAGGTTGAAAACATAATAAACTATCTTCTCAATATGGTGATCATATTAACAACACTGAACTGGGATTTTGAAAAGTATTCTCAAATACTTACTTCTGACACATATTGTGACAGCTCTTTAAAATATCAGAGATGATTAGGAGAAGAAAACAATTCCTAAGGACATTTTTGCAAATAAAGTCAAAATGTCCAGACCTCGGAATTAAATCAGCAAAATTTCTCCTTATCCTCCTGACTTAGTTATTGAAAATAAATTAATATTCCCTTAAAGCAACCTGTGACAGAGCAACTGCTTGAATGTATTCCAGTTCTAGGAAATAAAGCCTGGGTTTGGTTCCCATTTGCAGAAACACATACAGAGAGTATTAAAATCTTCATGGACTTTCATATTCTTCCTGTATAGCTATAGCACTTTTATCAAGAAGACAGAGACACCACACAGACTCATGGTCAATTTTATAGAAAAGCCAATTAACTGAACTACAGTCTACTTTTCTGTATAAATTAATGGAGCCTACCTCTTCCTCAGAGACTTTACAAATATATACCTGGTGGTATTTTAGGCTTAAATTCTTAGATTTGCTTGCTGCTGTATAATTTGACCTCTTTTCCAGGTCAAAACAGATATTCCTCTCTTCAGCTTCTAACAAAGTCTTTCTAATAGCTGAAAATGTTCACAGAAATTTTTACTCACATGAAAGTTACTACTGAGGTGAAGAGAAGCCTGCATATCTACCCCTGCCAAAATAATTTCTTATCTGCCTGAGAAAATTTGAAATCCTTGATCCAAGAAGCAAACTGACATAAACATTAAAACTTTTCTCAGACATTCTGCATTCTGTCATGCACATTTCTGAATCAAGGGTTGATAAGCTTAAACTGCTCTGAGAATCCTTTAAGGTCAAGCAATTTAGCAATCTTCACGCTCACTGTGTGCTTATGTATGTTACATGTCTCCAAAAATACACAAATTCTTGTAAGAATTTTGTGCCCTACTCATGACTGAGGCTATAGTGTAGGAACACCTTATTGTTTGTTCTCATACAGTTTCATGTTTTAGCAATTTATATTTGTATTTGTGTGTCCAAGAAACACCGACAAGTTAGATAGATATAAGAGTACTATAGAATTTCATTGCTTATGTCTACATGAGCATATAGCAAGGACTTCCAGTTGCAGATTTGTAGGGTAAAACAGGTGATGACCTGCTATGCTCACTGTACACACTTTCGGAAGATTTTCCTTCATATTAGTTCTTCTCTGGTTTGATTAACTGAACTCAGTTTAGGTATGGTAGCAAATCTTTGGATTTAGTAGACTGTGATGTGAACAAAAATATAACAAATTGAAAGAATCAAAAGATTTTTTTGAAAGTGCATACCTTGTCCAAAAACAGCATATTGATGTAGAAGTACCGATAAATACACACTGATACAAATAGGTACCTTCTCAATCCTTCACACACTGGAAAATAAGTTTGTTCACTAAAACATGCATAAATATTACAAAAACAGTCCAAAGCAATTACTTCACAGTCAGACTATTCAGAAAAGTCCTAAGCTGTGTTTTGAAAGAAATACTTATTCACAGAGATGTTTACATACTCTAGTTTGTTCCCACATAAGCAACTGGAGTTTCAAAAGATTAATTTTACACGCAGTAATGCAAAATATATAGATACCTGTTGCTAAGGGCATGTGGGAGGGAATTCCTCTAGGATTACTCTCCAAATAAGTGCTCAGCTAAAAAGTTTTAAAGTGTAGACTTATAAATAAAAGTTAGTCACTATCAGTTATACCCCAGGAAGATGAATTCAAATACATAGGACAGTATGTTTTCGATTGGAAACAGTATGAAAATGCAGGAAGATATGTAAAACAATTTTTTTAAACAAATCTTTCTGAAACAATAAGACCACAATATTATATTAGTCACTGTGAAAAAAAAGAAAAAAAAAATTAAAGAAACAAAAACCACAAAAGCCAAACAAACCAAACAAAAAAACACTAGAGAAAACCTACTTAGATTAGAAAAGGCTCTTGTTGCTCATGGGACCAGACAAGACAGAGTTTGAAGCAACAATCTCTGACCCTAAAAGATACACAGTGTTGGTTGTGGGTTCTCAGCATCACCTGTTTCACTCTATACTTTCATTCCTTTTGGTCTACACTGTATCCTAACACAGACACACCCTTCCTCTTCCTTCCCCATTCCCTTTCCTTCTGTAGTAAAGAATGGGAAAAGGAGCTGTCTGAGACACAGCTTTCTCCTTGTGCAGTTAACAACAGCTTTGGGAAAGCTAGATACGTATTCAAGTCTGGGTTTTTTAAGATACTTTTTTTTTTTAGATAGAAACAATCCTTTGTTTTAAAGAGCCTGCCTGGACATTGGCAATTTTGTCTTCCCCATTCGCCCTTTGCAAAGCTTTGGTGGGAAGTGATCCAACTGTTGTTAGGATGGGTGTTGCGTTGATGTGTAGCCCTTCCTCCACAAGGTGGAATGAAGATTAGCTGCTACATTGGTCCTTGCCAGGCTTTTTATAACCCTCCTATTCCTCCTACTTCCCCCAGTAATTTTGTTCGTGAGTTAGAGATATCTCAGAACTTAACATAATTGTTGACACGCAGATAAAAAGAGAAATCACACACTCAAACAGAAGAGAGAAACACTGATACTGTGTCTCAGAAGGCACGTGTGGTATCTGACAAAGTCAGTGTAAAATGATTGCACGTGTCGAAAACACTCTGCAGACTGAGCAGCTTTCTGCCCAGTTAAACACAGAGATTGTCATTTGCATGTTTTGGTGGTTTTTTGCACATGTAACTTTTGCTAAAGAGAGAGATTTCTGTACTTGTTTTTTTTAGACTGCTGCAAGTCATGGTGGCCTTAAATATTCTGCAATAATGCTCTTTCACCTGACTGAGAATGAATCACACTTGTACAAATTTATGGAGTGGACCTTGATTTAACTTCTCTGTGCTTGCTAGGTTTGAATAATAAAAGGATATTTTATGTCAGGAAAACATATAGAGGTAGCTTAAAGTGAGCCATTTACTCTTTAGACGAATCACAGGAAGAGCAATTCTACTGCTTTGAGGAAAAACAATAACAAACCCTCCAATTTTGCAATAAAAAGTAAAATTTCTGGATGAAACTTACCTACTCCTGAACTTCAGAGGAATTTTGAATCTTTCTGAGAACAAACACACATAACTGAAAAATGCTCTGGAAAAATGCCTTAAAACTATACACCACAGCTCACATAGTAGTGCCATATGTCTCCACACACGATAAAAAAAAACTTTCTATGATTATTAGTACTATATGACTGCTGACCATATTTTTTTAATTGCAAATTCAACATAAAATTAACATCAGAAGCTACTCTCTCTGTAACATTCTGCAGCCTACAGTGTCTCTAGTCAGTCTGTTAAATTACCGCACTTTAATAAACATTTCTGTCTACAGAAACAAAATCAGTTTGTATTGTCCAAGGTGTAGTGAGTGTATTAAAATACATTTACAGGACAGATTTGTTATTCAAACTATGCATCTGTGACTCAGTGTGTGCATATAGTAAAGAGGCGTTATCTTTGCGTGACACTCTAGAATGCAGTTGCACTGAACATCACATAATAGCAATATGTGTTCCATTATTTTTTTCCCCCTACTGTACAACAAATTTTATTTTTCATCTCACTGTCATCTGCCTCCAGTCCTAGAAAAAACTCTGTAACTTTACTCAAAGGAAAAAAAAATGAAGGGCAGACGAAGTTTGACACAGGATTTTATATTGCTCTTTCTTTTACAAAATTTTTTTGGTTACTCAATCAAGAACAGACCATCAGGGCATATTTATGGCATTTTTTGTTATGTGTTTATTCTTGTCATGAATTTAGAGAAATAACTCCTAATAAACAAGTGTTATTTCCTTGAATGCTACTACCTCTGCTTTCTCCACTAAGCAAACTTAAAAAGAGAAGCAGACTTGCAGAAGTATCTGTGAAGGTGCCTTGACAGGGGACCAATGCAGCAGCTTCAAAAGCAATCTTGTCATATAAATGCTGTACTTACAAGACTTTGTGTGGAGGTGATTTTGAAGCTTACAGATCTGAAAAAGAATGAAAATAATATTTAAGGCTTCCCAAAATGTGTGTCTATGACTTTGCAATGGAGATGGTAACAGTAAAAATTCTAAGAAGTTAACTTTAATATTACCCAATAATACTTGATATTTTTCCTACATTGGGGCAAGATAATTTTGGTTTGACATCCAACTCAAGTAATGTTTACTTCCATTCTCATTAATTTCATAGTACCATCTCAGAATAGCAATGCACCATTTACACATGTGCTTTAAATAAATCACTTCAAAGAAACTATTAATTTATTTCTTCCCACTCCTGTAATGGAAATCCAGACAACTGGCTCTGATACAAAATTACTACATTCAGTCAGATAAATAACACCATTTTTTTTTTTTTTTTTTGGCAGATGACTTGGAGAAATTGTGCCACATGCCATTCATTGTGAGTAAGAATCCTGGGATTTGACCCATCAGCTTTTGTGGCATGAGAACCATCTAGGCAAAAAAATAATAGCTGGTATGCATTCACCTTATTCAAACAGAGAAAATAAAAGCATGTAGCAAATCCATGTGTATATAATTAATCTTTTGCAAGTACATGATATATGCTGTTTATATGTCACAAAAAAAGTAACACATCTAACACCTGCTGCTCTTGGTGCTTCAACTAATTGTTCTGTTAGCAGACTGCTGCTGACTTCAAAGACTAACGATTATGCAGCTAGTGATGGGGAGGCTCAGCAAAGGGAAGCAGAATAGTGGGGTGATAAGAAATTAGCAAATGTTTTCACAGTCACCAAAGAAGGTGAGAGCAGTATCTGAAGATTGCATTGCATTATATTACATTATCTCGATTTGTAAATGACTAATACCAGTGTTGTTCTTACAGTGCTTTTGTGGTTTGTTTGGTTTTTGGTTTTTTTGTTTGTTTGTTTGTTTTGGGTTGTTCAGGGCTTTTTTAGCAGCCAGTAAATTGTTAATTCTTGATGTCTTTTGGCAAAGTCACAGGTAGATGTGTTAAAGCTGTTTTTCAGCTCCGTGCTAACATTTGATAAATAACTTAAAATTCTATTCAGTCTTCATGTTTTTTTTTAAACTAATCAAATTGTGATTTGGCAACTGGTGAAGCAGGAGAAAAATCTAGTAAATCTAAGAAATCCATATGGTCACAATTTAATGCGCCTGAAAGCAACAATATTTCAGAAAAAAAAAAAAAAAAAAAAAAAAAAAAAACAAAAAAAAACTAGCTAAAAAAGACTTTAGGCTTGTTTGATTGCATTGGATAGTAAAGCAAGCATAGACAACTCCTGATCTGATAGGTTATGGTAGATTCCAAAATCTGAGAAGAATCAAAGCACAGATTTAAGACATTGACAACCATTTTATTTTTTTTTACACAGACATGATTTAAACACTAAGTTTTAACCTGGACATAACACCTTGTAAACAAGAGACTATATCAGACAAGTGTTTCAACTCTTCTAACTTGAGCTTCCCTTGACTGGAAACCCGATGAAAGTGTTCCTGCTGTTATCCACTCTACCAAACTGAAAGCAAATATTTAATCAGTTCTGCAATTATTCTCAAGTCACTGTTTTCTAGAATATC
>NW_010105202.1:9414-14267 GCF_000699245.1 Pterocles gutturalis | reverse complement strand
CTGCTGTATGATACATATGTTTTATTCTACACTTCAGGAAACCATAGCTGTCTTTGCCCTCTAGCTTTTCAACTGCCAAAACTTTGAGGTTTGAGTGCTCAAATATTTTCCTAATTTGGACTCAACTGAAGAGGAAGCGAACTGTGAACATAAAATGAAAAGAGGCAGCAGGATTTGCAGAAAACAGGACACATATAGAGCCTTTCTTGGTTTTACTTCATACAAACTGGATGACAGCTATAATGGTAATGGTATCTGTTGTTTTCCCCTCTCATCTGATTGCAGTAACTTAAAGATTTCCAGAAAAATCCCTAATGGTGTAGGAACATTTCAGTGGGAGAGATGCAAGCAGTGGTAACAGTATAGTTCAACAACTGAATTCTTGTCCACATGAAAAATAATGCATTCAGCAAGTCCATGTCCAGTTAAAATGTTTCTGCTAGAACAATTCCAGACATGCTCATTTTTCAGAGGATCTTTATCTGTTAGGATAATTTCCTATTCTGGTAATTCCATTTTCTCTTCAAATATTTTCAATAGCAAAACTTTTGAAATAAGACTTTCCTTTTGCCATCACTGGAGATAACTTCTGGACTCCACTTCATAGAGTGGAATGCAAGGAGTGTAATCTCAGCAAGTAGAGAAAAGCAGGAAAAAATGTACAGAAAAATGGTCATAAGAAAGAATTTCAGGAGAAATTTGCATTTTGCAAACAAAAAATTTTGTCACTTTTTGGGGAAAACGGACCTCATTGTCTTAAACAAATGCAATTTGGGTATAGTATCCACGGGAGAAGTGTGTGAGGGAATGAGGGAGTTGTTGAAGAAATCTTCCATCTATTATTTTTTTTTTTGCTGTGTTTTCTGGTTAAAACAGTTGAACAGGAAATGTGAAGATGCATAAGCTGGTTTTGAGACAGTGCTTTAAATTAAAGGATTGTAGGGTTTATTTCCAGTCCTGTCAAGTAGCAAAACTGATTTTAAGAAACATGCATTTTATTGCCAGTTTTGAAACAATGAAATTCTCAAAGGTTAATGAAAGTGTCTAAATAACACAGCTCAATATAAATTTCCTGTACAAAATCAAAGGCAGAACAATCAGTTATTACTGAATGTTATGGGTACTATGATAAGTAATGTGCTAATGTGCTCCAAAAAAATACTCAAAATGCAAATTCAAGGAATAATTGATTCTTTCTTTCTAATTAGTCTTGCCCTTATAATCTAATGTTAAATCATGGTTGTGTAGCAAGGGTCTTTTTGCTAGTTATGTACTACCTGTTCTTGGAAAGCAAACATTAAGGCAGTGTAGATTTGTGGAAAGGCATTTCCTTTAGGATCATCAGTGTTTGCTTGCAGCCCAGAAAGCCTATTGTGTCCTAGGCCGCATCAAAAGAAGCATTAGCAGCAGGTCGAAGGAGGTGATTCTCCCCCTCTACTCTGCTCTCGTAAGACCCCACCTGGAGTACTGTGTTCAGATGTGGGGCCCCCAACATAAAAAAGACCTGGACCTGTTGGAGAGAGTCCAGAGGAGAGCCACAAAATTGGTCAGAGGGCTGGAGCACCTCCCCTATGAGGAAAGGCTGAGAGAGTTGGGGTTGTTCAGCCTGGAGAAAAAAAGGCTCCGAGGAGACTTAATAGCAGCCTTCCAGTACCTGAAGGGGGCTACAGGAGAGATGGGGAGGCACTCTTTATCAGGGAGTGTAGTGAGAGGACAAGGGGTAATGGGTATAAGCTGAAAGAGGGTAGATTTAGACTAGACATTAGGAAGAAATTTTTCACTGTGAGGGTGGTGAGGCACTGGAACAGGTTGCCCAGGGAAGCTGTGGATGCCCCATCCCTGGAGGTGTTCAAGGCCAGGCTGGATGAGGCTTTGAGCAACCTGGTCTAGTGGGAGGTGTCCCTGCCCATGGCAGGGGGGTTGAAACTTGATGATCTTTGAGGTCCTTTCCAACCTTAGCCATTCTATGATTCTATGACATTCTACTAAATCTTTGGTTTCAAATGCAGAATCACAGAATGGTTGAGATTGGAAGATCTCTCTCAATATCATCTGATCTAACCCCCTTGCTCACGCAGGGCCACCTAGAGCTGTTTGCTCAGGACCCTGTGTCAGGGACTGGACCCCTACCCATGCCCTATGGCCTGGACCCATCCCCTCCCAGGTGATGTTGTTTATCCATGTTTATGTCTCAAACAATGGGCAGAGCACTCAGACAGAACATTTCTAAAGAAGGCCACCATGTCTACAAATAGCTCAAGCAGAGCATGTTGGAAGAAAAGCTCTTTTGTGAACGGACATTATTGATTCATTAATGTTTTGAGTGACTGCATATCTGTTGAGGTGGGGCATGGGTGCAGAGGGCTGAGTTGTCTCCTCAGTGGAGAACCAGCTGCCCTCCCCCCCTCGCCCCAGAAGCTAACCTGGATGCAGGGCTGTTGCACCCCCAAAAGGTCACCCCTGAAGGTGATCTAGATGCTGGCCCTGCATCTCAAGGGGTGGTCCAGGACTGGACCAGACCAAACTGTGTAAAAGGTGAGCCCGAACAGTACTCCCCGTTGACCTGTCACCACCCCATGCAAGGAGTTTCTGCCTGAAAAGAAGACTTCTTCCCTCACAGTGCAAAAGTGTTTCCTGATATTCAGAAAGAGCCTCCCGTGTTTCATTTTGTTCCCATTGTCTCTTTTATGCTTCTTTTAAATTCTTAAATGCAATACTTTAAACAAAGGGAAAAAAGGAAGTCCCTCAGATTTACAGTAGCTTGCAAAGACTCTGTTTTCAAACAAGTATTAATTATTTATTCTTTACATGCAATATTTCTGCCTTTTTTTACCAGCTTTTTAAGTTTTTCCATTTCAGATTATCTAATGAAATCAAATTCTGAACCTTGTCAGGCTAGATAATCTTTACATGAATTTATATTTTAGATTCAGATGGCATCAAAAATACGTTGAATTCCAAGCATATTCCAACCATATTTCACTGATGCTTGCTGAGACAAATGGGTTTCAGTTTGTCCCTAATGTAACTCCAGTGACATCAATAGAGTTACACAAAGGATCAGTTTAATCCATTTAGCAATACTAACTAAATTAAAACAGAAATGTAACAACAACAACAAAAAAAAAATATGTTAACAACTCATAAAAACCCTATGCTAAGTAGACATTTAAGAGCAATAATGTCCCTGAAATAAACGCGTATCTAATAAATCTTCTGAACTTTTGATAAAATCTTTACCTAACATTTATGTAAAGAGTACTAGAGTATTGGATGAAACAAACACAATTAAAACCAGATGCAGATGGCTCTTCCTTGGAGTTGGGATTAATTGTACATGAAATGTGAAGTGTTCTCTCTAAGGTGGTTACTTCTGCAGCTATTCTTGGATTTTACCACTGAAGTAACACTAAAAATTGTTATTTATGGGAATTGCTTGAGCCCACCATTATGAGTGTATGGATTTTGAAGAGAACAGGTCTAAACTAATATTTTGTTCCCATGACTACCCTAGGCAAAAGTTGACGGGAAGCTCCTGATAAAAATATGTTTTTATGATAATCATGTAACCTTTCAGCTGGTTCCAGGAGTTAGGCAACATTGCTTTCACAAATTACAGATGTCAGCAAAAGAAATCTGAGCTATCTATTCAAATTAAGTAATTTTTTCCCTAGAGTTTTCAGGAAGAAACAACAAGTGCTCATCTGAGTAAGAGTGAAAAAGAAACAAATTTGAGAAGTCCATTAAAAAAAAGTAATTTTTTTAAAGGTTCACTCAGCTGCACAGTTCCTGTGATGATACCTCATTTGCAAATACTTATCCGTGCCAAGTTAAATATAAGAATATATCTATACATGTAACACAAACATGTTTTCCAAATGATGGACATATACGTTGAGATTTGGATGTAAATTTACATTGATTATTTTAATGCAAATTGTCTTTATTTGTTTCAAAAAATGCAGAATATTCTTGGGTTCCAATACCATGGAATAGTGACAGACAGGAGAGATAAAATGTCCTTTTCCGGTCTTCCCCATAAGAGTCCAGTTCCCAGTTCGTGAAGACAATCACAAAATACAGCACAAACAATGGAAAAGTGAAAGTCTTACAAACATTTTAAAATAGCATCTTCCTTGTGGGCTTTACGTTAAATTAGAAGGGCTGGTCACTCACTCTCTCTAAAACACTTAATTTTAATAAGTATTCAGAATTTTTATCACAGATTACATGAACACGACAGGCAGGCAAAATAAAGGAACACACTTTCTCTGGTAGAGACTGGCACTGTGTCACAACCCAGCTCATAAAACCGCCCTGGGTGGGATGAGTGGGGTCCGTGGAGGTTCTGTATACTCCCTTGGGGCAAATTAAGGTGAGATGACATCAAAGAATTGAATACTGGCTTCTAACTTTAATGCATAAAATTGTTTAGGGGAAAAGGGAAATGTAGGGTATAAAATGTGAAATGTAACAGAATTATAAAAGAAAACAGTTTACCTGGTAAAGACAATTCATGACAACACTACCACCTGTCAACGACACCAAATCTTACAGCAATGTGATAACGACAGCATAATCTCCAACAACACTAAGAAACCCACAACCGCTCGTAAAACTTGCAATCACTTAACTTGCAACCCCTCACAATACTTGCAATGACTTTTCAGTACTAAAAGGAACAAAGTACAGAAAACCTGCTAAACAGCCCCTAAAGGATCTGGCATAAAACTTACAAGATGTTGCCGTATGTGCCAGAGAGAGAGATCAAGAGATGCTTGAAGAGAAAAAGAAAGGAAAAGGAGAGAAGAGAGAGAAAAGTTTTCACCACTCTTTGGATCCTTGGAGATGAG
>NW_010105202.1:0-9285 GCF_000699245.1 Pterocles gutturalis | reverse complement strand
CGCCTAACTTTCTTCAATTAGCATAGGAAGTGATGGAGGTGTCTCCCAAATTAGCATAGGAAGCGAGGAGGGGTGTCTCCTTAATTAGTGTGGGGAGAATCCTCCTTCTGCATATGTGCAAGAGGGGGAAGGGTAGCATTAAACCTTCTAGCCAATTGAGTTGGAGGTCATGTGGACCCTGTATTAGATTAACTTTGGCCTTCTTGGCACCTTCAAGCTAGAGGCAGTGGCCTTACTCAGCAAGGGTTTGCTACTTTGTTTTAAGAGCAAGACCAGGTCCTTTGCTAGTGAGGGGAGTAAAGCCTTCAGTGCATTCTTTGCTTCTTCTTATCAGCAGGGGATAGGACTAGGAGTCTACAACCGAAATGCTTTAAGACATCACAAAGCCTTGCCTCATCAGGGCCTTGACAGGCAGCTGCAGTTTTCTTGTAAAACTGCATGAATAGTCTGGTACAGACTGGAAGCTGCATGCAGCTCCTGTGGTTCTTGCTGTTGCTGCAGTGCTATGAGGGCCAAACGTGCTATAACAGGAAACAGACTGTATGTCTCTTTCAATTACATTAGAAGCATCTGATCTTGGTTTTGGTACCTCCATAAACCTGCTGCATGTAGCTACATGTTATATCCACAGTGGAACTCTTCCTAATTTTTTTCTGAAAAAGCTGAAAATAAGTACATATTTATTCTCGTCCTTTTTTCTCCCCGCTTGCTAAGTAGGACAAAAACATTAACCTTATTCTTCAAGTAGCGTAACTGAACTCTCATGAGGCAGAGCACATGACAGAGGTTAATCGATGCTGGTCAGGGGCAGAGCTGAGCGCTGCAGCCCTCCCTGAGCTGTGTGCTACCATTTCCTTGCTCAGTACACTATCCAACAGTCACTAGCTGCCTAGACCAAATCATCCTTGCAATCACACATAACATTTTGAACACCTACCACTTCATCAGAATTGTAAATACCTCCCCTCTCTTTTTAATTCTCTACTGGCATTTGGCACTACCAGAAAACAGCAGCAAGAAAACACCTTTTTTTATTTCCCCCTGATTAAGATAACTTGCTTTTAGCAGAACTTTTTTTCAAACTTCCAGATAAGTAAACTTGTTTCTCTTGTGTTTTGTATATTACCTCCTTCAATGGGATGAAATAATGTTTACTTTATTACTGTTTCTAATCCTTTTTTCTTTGTCAGCATTTCACTCTGCTGTTTTGACTAAGGAAACAGAGAGATTTGCAGACAATTTAGATAGAAGTCAAAAGCAAGAGAAAATACTTATCGTCAAAACCACACAAGAATTTCAGAAAATCCCACACAGAGAACAGACAAAAGGACAGAAGTTTCCAAGAATGTTAGTGACACAGCTTTTCCAAATCTAGAAAATGCAGTGCCATTTTCAGGAGCCATGTGAACAAATATCACAAGATCCCTCCAAAAGCACTACCTAAAATATTTTGTCTTCTTCATCACCCCATTCTTGTGGATGTTCTCATTCAAGGGGGTCCGTGGGAGCACGCACCGGAGGGAGCCTCCAGAGCCCTACAGAGGGACCAAAGATGAATAGGAGATATATCCCTTACAGTCCCTTTGAAATATAGTTTATGTAGGAGAGTTCTTCCTTGAGTAAGGAATATGAAATTTGCCCTTCATAAGAACCTGCTGTGCCCACACTGCAGGATTATGCAGACAATAGGAGGACGGAGGCTGCCTGTCAGCAAGAGCTGTAAATTTGTTTGTCATCTATAGGGACCAGTTGTATGGAGGTACAGCCACCTTCCATCATATATGTCTTCTCTGCTGTCATATATAACGCTGGCAAGCACCAGTAGTATGGTATATCTGATATCCTGGTAATGTTTGCGTCTCCATGACCCACAGGGAGGTAAATGAGTAGGCACTCCCTAGCTGAAATCCTTACGAGACCTTTGATTTTGGATCTGAACACAAAATTCATGAGTTTGAGTTCACAGCTATAAGAGGCTGTGTATCCGTGCAGATGCATCTTCCCCACAGGAATCTGTCTTTCATGGCCTGGAATGAGATGTTTTATTTTTCTAGGAGAACTAAAACCATTAGTTTATACTAAGGCTCTGCAGAACATTCACTTTTCAAGCAAGTAAGCTGACTGACAGAGAACTGTATCAATTCCTTAAGGTGATATGGGAGGTGTCTTTACCTGGCTTTAAATTTAACACAAATTTCATGTTCCTTGCTGCAATTGTATCAACTTTCTTCCCTAAGAACAGAGTTAGTCTATTCTAAGCGTGCATGCTGAAATGGCTACTTGGGGTGATGGTGCTCTGTGTGTTGAGTACAGAACATATGTCAACTCATTTAATAGCTTTCCCCGCTTGATATACCTAATACATGCACATAAATTTCCTCAGGTTTTCTGTATAGAAAGATCACTATTTTTCACTCTGGTGGATATCAAGCCTTTCAGAGTAAGTTTGCTGCAAAAGATACTAAGAACCTGATCTGGTCAGGAAAGATTTGAGACTGTGAGAGGTAAAAAAAATATTTATTTCCAGTAAAATACATAATACACGGCCCACCACAGCCTGTGATGTCAATAACGTATCTTACTGGCTATCCAATCCACATGGTCTAGACTGTTTTAAGTTAACTGGTTTTAGTTAAAAGTGTGTATGTAATTGAAGGCTATTTCAAAGTGTTGACTATTATACAGAAATACGTCGTGTAATTCACTGTGCAGCTTTAATGAAAAGTGGCTTAGACAGTTTCAGATGGGGAAAGACAGGCTCATGGATTTTGCAGGTATTAGAGTGCTCAAAGGAAGTGCTGAGGTTCAGTGCGTCAATGGGCATTGCATCATTGCTTTATGACAAATGAACAACACGGCACTGATACTAATCCACATAAGGAAGCATTTTTGGTGCAGCTTTGAACAGTCTCTCCAGTCTCTGGGTGATCCAAAATGTAGTTTGCTTTGTGCTCACAGACGGGGTGAAAAGAAGTATCAGGTTGGACAAGTCCACAATAAAAGTTTAGATGGCATGGCACAACAGTTTATATACATTACTGATAATGCTGTTCTCATCTTTTTGAGAGCTAAGGAAAACTACTCTGAACGAAACAGAGGTTCACAATTTCTCATTTGGGGTTCTAATATATTTTTTAATAATAGTTTAAAATTCTGCTGCACAGTCAAAGGTGATACCTACTACCGAAGACAAATGAGAATGCCAGCGATTCTACTGGTGGGATGCCTGCCTTTAGTGGTGACAAATGGTAGAAATGACCTGTGCTGTACTGTCATGACAAGGCACTGCATCATCCCTGAATTATTTTGTTAAATCGGAGGGGGAGCCTGCTGTCTTTCACACAAAATTGATCTGTGTGATGTGAAAAATGAGCCTGCTGACAACAAAATGCAATACCTCAAAAAATATGAGTGGATAATGAAGCTCCAGATTTTGCAACACAAAACTGTTTGAAGGTCTGGAAGAAGTCTGTAGGACAGGAATGTTTGGTCATTAGAGTGATAGAAAGAGGATGGATTTTGACAGTAGCTACCAAAGATGTTTTCTGTGATGCTTTTTTCTCTTGGTTCTATTCATAAGGTTAAAGGGATAAATCTCATCCTGTTTCTGTGCAGTTTGAACAGTGAAAGAAGAAAACGCAGTCTTTTAGTGGCTTTCCTAAAGCTAACAAAGCAGGCTTTTGAGGATTCTTAGCAATCTTCAAATCAGTTTTCTGGTCTGTTTAGACTTCATGGTAGACTCTCTGCAAAGTCTGTTTCAAATCAAACTTTTTAAATCTTATAGCTAAGGAAAGCATTAAAAGGTCTTGAGCAAGGAATGTGCTAATTAGAGTATGAAATAGAAATGTAATTCAAGAGACTTTAAGGAAGAGGAGGCAGAAAATTACCTGAGCATTGTGCCACTATGTGATGTCCCAGAGTCCAAAAACGAGCAAAAAGAAAATAAGTCTTTTAAAAGGCAAAGAAATTATGCTTATTTGGCTTTAGGATAGAAAAGAGCACTAGTTAGATTTAATCACAGTGAGATATGTTTCAGAGAAATTTTCCTTTCTTGTACATTATATATTCAATTATTTTTCCCCTGTATTTTTGAAGTGATAAACCTAACCTAAATATTCTGACACACAGCTCTCACACCACACCTCTGGGCACTGCAAAAACATTTTTCAATGGCAAATTCCTTGAACGTCCATCACCATAAGGGTTGTTTTGCTTCCAAGAATCTATAGAATGATCTGCCACTAAATTGCAAAGGCTTCATTGTAAATAGAGTCATAAATTGTGAAGTTATGGAAAGCTATCTTTCTTGTCAAGGGAGTTGCCAAGTTTCTTTGGCAAGGAGGGAGACAGCATGCAGGAATTAGCTGAGACTCCGCGCTAAAGGTGAGTGTCACTCTGAGCTCCCATAAGATTGAGATTTTTTTTTCTCTGCCTTGCGTAGACACAAGATCAGAGCAATGTGTAGAAAGATCTCTTATGTTGCCGCCTATAATCTTAGGAAGGAAGAAAACAAAAAAACAGATTTTGACAGTTACAGTATTGGATTGGCACTCTTGAAGAGCCCCTAAATGCCTTTCTCTTTTTGCCTCATTTTCAGTTTTGTTGTTTCTTAATTTTACACAAATAAAGCCCCAAAAGAGAATAAGAAAGTTTGCAAACAAAGTGGAATGTGTCAGTAAGGGAGACTGAGAAATAAGAACAGGATATAATACTGGTGATTATAAGTACTTACGTGGTATGTGGGATCAAGTCCCTCTCTAATCAGTTGTTAAATATACAAAAATGAAACAGCTCTCATGAAAGACACTGCAAAAGCTCCTCTGCAGAACACATGATCATCTAACAGGACAGTCATTGGGGTGGGTGAGGCTTATTTTCAAGTCAGTAATCCAGTTCAGGATGCATTTATGTCTCTTGCATTTTAGGAGACAGCCACCACCATTAGGCTACTGGTTATTCTCTGTTAAAGTTGTGGGATGTTCTCTCTCATTTTGAACAGGAAATTCCATTATGGAGGTAAAATCCCAGTCAGCAGAGCTGGCATATTCTTGCAAACGTACCAAGTAGTGGCTCCAAGCAGGCAACATTCATAGTGTCCATTCATAGTACTCCAAAAAATGCCCTACTGAAAATATCTGATGGTTTCTCATGGAGGCAGGTATCCTCCTTTTCTCCTATTGTCTTGGCTATTCTTTGGAAGAAAGTGACTCCATGAATTTGGTTAGAACCCATGTTTTCCACTCTGATTTAAATAAATTATAGCAATGACAAGGCTGTTCTCCTTCCCTCAAACAGAACTGCAGTATAGTTAGTAAAGGAGAAGCAGCCTGCTCCTTCCACTCTCCGTGCCCCAACAAAAGTTTGGGACTTATTTAATATGAACATTTCCCCAGCTTTCTAAGATGATGGAAAATGTCATAAAGCCAGAGGAAAATGTTGTGAGGGAAAGCAACAATGAAAATGTTATCCATTTTGAGGAATATAAGTGATCACTCAAGACAACACAGCCAGGATTGCTGGTGCCCAGAAAGAAAGAAACGCTGACTGCAGCAAAACAGCTGGGGCTAGAAAATAGAAACAACTCAGAGAACCAGAGAAGAGCAAGGGAACTGTGAAAGGCATTCCAAGGTGAGAAGTAACCACATCAAAATGAACCAAAGCCTACCTCCCTAGAGCAGTCAGCACTTCTATCACAAAAAGCGATAATAAAAAATGTTAAATAGATCAATAACATAGTTGTGTGAATTAGCTACCCATCTAACTCTCCTACACCAAACCCACTCATCATCACCACAGGGCTTTCTCCCTAGTCGTAACACATTACCTAGTAGTCATCTAATCATAAGGGTGCTGTTTCAGCCCATGGACCTGGTAAAAAAAAAAAAAAAAAAATAAAAGGACACCTAAATCATATGTCACCTTCCCCAGACTGTGCCTCTGCATCCCAAAGTCGTTGAACTTATTATCAAGAGGCTCAGGCTGCAATTCCATTTCATTTTTTTGTATTGGTGGAGTTCCAGCTCAGGCACCTATATTTCATTCAGCTAGGCAGCATAATATTAAAAAATGTAATTTCCTTTTCTGTGTCCACCATTTTACTGGTAAACCCCTCAACCCTTCCATCAAACAAACAAACAAACAAACACAAATCAGACAGAGATCCTTGAGCAGCCAAAAATTTTATCTGCATAAGGCAGGAACTTATTGATTTCCACAAATATTACAATAGGGTGTTTGGGTAGTTTAAAACAACACAGTCTTTTTTGTCGGTGTAGATTCATAAATTCATACTGAATTTAGTAAAATGTATAACTGCTGAACATAATCTTAGCAGCTGTTTAACTTTTGTCTGTTTCTAAAGACTATTTCTGACAGTCTTCATGTTGAGCTTCAGGGATAATTTTGCTTTGGACTTCCTTTCCACTAAATAATCTCACTGGTTCAGATGGTTAGGTTCAGCATCCATATTTGGTGTCCTTGGAAAGACCTGCTGTCATGGAGAGAAACTGTCTTGCCTCCTCTTCTTTCCACAGATCAATAGAAATTCTAAATGAAAAACAGTAACTAGGATTAGTCCAAAAGTGCGTGCTATTTTATTTGGTTCAAGGAAAAAAAGATAATATTTGAATTTTCTTTATGTGCCAATTATGAGTTGCTTTTAGTTTGCCCACTTTGCCAGACAAACGCAGATTATGCAGTTATGTCTGTCAAGAAGCTGAGGGCAGTTAAACCTTCTTTGTTAATCTCATTTTGCCAAGGCAGGATTTTTTTTTCATGCTTCTAACAGAGAACAGTATGCATTTCTGTAAATTGGCAGACTCTTTCTTTCCTGTTCAGATATATTAAACTGAAATTTGTTACAAATTATTTTGGAGTTTCGTGTATTTAATTTGTCTTGCAAATTGAATTTGATTTTTACATTGTAGCAAATGCAAACTAACTTTCTCCCGTCTTTATCTTGTACCTGTTGTATACAGCCCTCATAACTTTCCTCTCTGGAGCAACCTTAAAATTTTCTAAAAATATTTTCCCTGCATTTAACACTATTTTACTGCAATTTTCCCTCTGATCTTGAGGCATGTACATTTTAAAATAGAAGAATACATGAAATAAATGCGCAATTTACCTCATACTTCCTGTATGATATACTACTCAGTAATTTTTATGCTGCATAGAAATAAATCCATAGCTATTAAGTCTAGTTTTCATCCTAAATTAAATCAATATGCTTTATTTAGGAGTACTGGAATTAATCTATTTTTTTCAGTATAAGCCTTATCTGCAATTCCCAAATCAACATGACATATATATTAGGGCTTTACCAGATGCCAGAATGAAAGGAAAGTATGTGTGTGTGTGTGTGTATGTGTGTGTGTGTGTTTGCATGCAGCTGGTAAGTAATGATTAATGATGATCATGATGATTACAGTCCTTGATATTTCGGGGATTCTCAGACCTAGAATAGATAATAAATGCAGTACACAGCTGCACACTGCAATTTAGATGTCTTCTGCTAGCAGTTCTGTGATCTGATTGTCAAAGGTACAGTTATCTCTTAAGTCCTGCAGACTTCTGTGTGAAATCTAGGTGCTTAGAAAACATTTTACATGTCAGGTTTCCCTTCCTACGTTCTTACCACACTGGACATTTACACTACTATCTGTTTAGAACTATGAATTATTCCAGGTTATCACTTGATTAGGCAAATTATAGAGGGCAGAGTGAAATAGAATAGATCTGCTAAAATTGACTAGAAAGAAGCTGTTACAGTTACAGGTAGGCAAAAGAGCTCTGAGTGAAGTGATGGCTGAAAATGTCAGGTGGAAAAAGTGAGTTCAGACTCCTTCAAGTAAATGACAGAATGCAACCTACTTCTGACGCCCATTAAAACACCATCCAGTAGATAAAAAAAAAAAAAAAAAAAAAAAAAAGGATGAACCTTTCTTCTCTATAAGAATTTTGAGCTATTTTCTACATAGATTTTTCTGTAAAAACTCTTTATTGTGTTCCATTATTTACCAGATGGCGTGTGAAAATAGTTTGGGGAGAAAAGAGAAGAGGAGAAGAGAAGGGAAGAGAAGAGAAGAGAAGAGAAGAGAAGAGAAGAGAAGAGAAGAGAACTTTTTTTTCCAAATTTCCTGTTACTGAAAATTCATTCACTAGATCTGAGTTTCAGAGATCCAACAGCTCAATGTCTGCAATACCTTATATTAAGCAAAACAATGGTCACCTGAGGACAGACTGCTCTCCATTAAAATGTCTCCTGCAGAACTAACTGATTCACCTACAGTCTCTCTTCTCCAGTAGTTCAAAACATTTTAGTCTTCCTTCTATATAAACAGACCATGCACACACATATATAGAAACAAAAGGCAAAGTAGGGTTTTTGAGTCCTTTTTAACACTTCAGTTATAAGGATAATGACTTGCTCTCTCTCTGCTGATACCTGCTTTCTTTTTTTGCCATTAATTTATTTCAGCAGTAGCAGATACAAGGAAATTTGCAAGCTGACTTTCAAACAGATGAGATGTGGAGATATGTTGCCTGAGTATTTTCTACACAAAATGCGTTTTGTATATACTTGCTCTGTGGCCCTGAAACAAAGCACAGGTCCTCCTGTTTTCCAGAAAGCTTTCCCACCTCAGCAAAGCCCAAATACCCAGGTCTCAGAAGCCACTAGACCCCAAAGACTGCCACCTGCTACTGATGCAAACAGGGGGCAGATTCTGCTCTCTGACTTAGCTCCTCTCTAACAGCAGAGGGAAAAACTCTAGTGTTTAGAACTTTATTGATTAAAATTTAGTGAATGGAGAACTTCCTTACTAGTCTGTAGAACAGCTGCAAAAGATCAGCATCATCATCTTCTCTAAGAGCTTGGTGTGAGAATGAAACCCCTCAGGGGAGGTGTTCATTAACTATCTGCACATCACTATCTTGATTCTGCAAAGTCTGTCACTGGTTACTGGAAGGTACATCATTTATGCTTGTACATAACGATACGCAAATGTAACATAAAGTGTGCCTGTTATTACAACTGATAAATCTTCTGTTTCACTATTAACATTGTTATGATGAAAGATAAATCACTTTCAGCACTTTTAAATACTCCACTTTACATTATAATAAAATGTGTTAATATCAAGAACATAATTTTTCTTCCTGCACCAGTCACATCCCCTTATTTCTTTGGAAAAAACTAAATTAATTTTTAAAATTTATATACCTCAGTGTTACGTAATTTTGGGGATTCCTCTCAAAATTAATCATAGAATCATAGAATCATTA
>NW_010105201.1:7329-36139 GCF_000699245.1 Pterocles gutturalis | reverse complement strand
GGTTGGAACTTCATGATCTTTAAGGTCCTACCCAACCCTATCTGTTCTATGATTCTATGATTCTCAAGCAAAGAAATGCATCACAACTGCTGCAGTCATAATGCGTGGGTCAAGACAAATACAGTCATTGTGGGTGTAGGTAGATATATGTTTTCATTGAAGCACTGAGATCTGCCCTCTGGGACAGATTGTTGTGATGGGGAAGGGCAGAGATGGTGAATGAGTGGGAAGGATCATCAGTTTTTGCCCCCACGGGACCATAGCTATTGACGTATTGGCGTATTGACCAGGCATCCAAGTACTACTTGAATGATCTGTATTCCAGGTCATATGTCCAGGGCAGGGTGAAGACCACACCATGAAACATTCATGTATTGTGACTTAATCTGTAGAAGAAAACGAATCCATAAGGAATTTTCATAAGACAGACTACTGTTTTATGTATCCGTATCTAGGCAGATTGCTTAGAGTTGCTTAACTGCCTAGCACCCAAAAGCAGCAAGTTTGGAATTAAATAACATGACAGAAACTACGTGAGACTGACTACTTAAGAAATAATTTTGAAATTAAAGGTTCAAATACGTTTGGAGTGTGCAAACACTTACAAAGGAGATTTGCTTGAATCTTACTCTTGGATGCTGCCAGGCACTTGCTTCTGAAGTCCTTGTCCTGGCTCCTTGTGGTATCCAAGGAAGGGCAGTACTTTCAGGAAAAAAAAAAAAAAAAAAAAGGCATTACTTGATTACAGGTATCCATCTGACACAGGTTACGTGTCCTCAACACTTACTCTCTGCTTTTTTGTGGGTACAAAATGCTTTAACCATGCACCAAGTTCTCACCAGAGCTGTACTAACACTTCACAGGGATACAGTGTTGAGAAAGTTGGAAAATGCAACTAATCTTTCTTTAGACTGTCATCATAGGAGAGAACCTCTTACTTTCAAAGCTGAATTATTTTAAATGCAATTAAAGTAGGTAAAAACAATATTATATTAGTCCTTGAAAGTAGTGCTTATTGGTAACTCACGCTGTACGGTGCACCTCTTCAGTGCTGAATCATCTTTTATCAGTGCCCGTTAAAAAAAACAGAGGTGGTGCCAGTTAATTGAGACAGACGTCATTGGGGTCTTTAGTTTAGTAGGGTACAAATATACCCTAAAATTAAAAGACAGTGCTCTGTTTATTTCTGCTGTTCATGAAGTCGTCAATAAACTCGCAACAACATGGTCTCTCTAGTAATGTTCCAATGTCAGCTGCTCCTGTGGCCAACTTCTACCTACTGTGAATGGGTTTCATTTAGTTTCCCCATCCTCTGTATACAGTAGGCTGACTATTCAGGAACCGTATTTTATTTTCAGCTTCAGTTTCTTTTCCACTGAAAATAAAAACCAAAAATGTATTCATCCCTCTGGGTTCTACTGTTAGCATGCTTTAAAAGAATATAACATTTTGCATGTCTATGGTATCAGCCGGGGGCTTTGCAGAATCTAATATGGAGGTACCTTTTTACACCTCTCTGAAGAACAGACAATAAGCTGAAAACTAAGAACGGTTTGACTGGGCACAGGAATCCTATACAAAAGTTCCACTCATTGCATCCCACACTAGTGGGGGAGTATGAAGTCTTAAAACAAATGAGTCATATGGAAAAATACTGTATCCTCTGGGGGGTGCTAAATCTACAGGGCTATGAATAAAGAATAAGTTGCTGTGGTAACAAAATGTACAACTTCCTTCAGGCTTGTACCTCAAAGCCCCATTCCTACTGGCTTCCTTCTTTCACTGTGCATCATTTAGGCATTTCATGACTTTCAGTTTCTGGGACTGGTTCTTTCAACTTTACACAGCCAGGTCTCTGTGGCCTATTTTATGCAGGGCTGGTTCCTGCCTCCTAACTCTCCCTTTGAGCTAGTAAGAATTAATATTTACATAAAGTGTTCTCTTCCTTATAGGTTTAAGAAAGGTATGTTCTCACAGCAGGTCTGACTCTTGCCTCAGATTGTGACAAATAAATACAGAAATTAGAACAATAGCTTAAGAGAGCTGAGGTGGGAAAAGGAATATAAAGTTTCACTATAAATCCTGTCTCAAATGGCAGCTACAAATAACAGGCTCTGATGTGTAAAGATACATCATACATGGAAAATAAGACTACATCTCTAGTGTAGATGTGCACAACTCCCATGTTTGGTTGTGATTTTGCCTCAGTTCTATTGGATCTTTTCAATACAAACAGCTGTGAACTTCAGCCTGCGCCCATGCCTTGCACCATGTCCTAAAGAGCAGAAGGTTGTCTTAGTGTCAATGGGAGGAGTTTTACAAATCAAAGAAACAGTAAGTACTCCGTGGTCTCTGATGTCTACAGAAAAATGCTTGGTGGAGAGGCTTATGGTGTTGGCACACCCATGTGAGAGCTGGTGTAAGGAGGAGTGCATGGAGTTATGCTGGGGGGTGAGGGGCTGAGACCTGGGCTGACGGGAAAACACTTCACTGTGCAGGGTTGTCTGTAGAGTTCCTAGGGCAGAGGAATTTTTCTAAGGATGACTTTTGCTAGCACTGACTCCTTACCTGCACGTCTGCTCGTCACCATCCTTGCCTTCCTGTGGCCCAACAGGCAGAGGAGGGAAAGGAGAGACAAAGGAACAGACACTGCATCTGCCTGGCCAAATGTTGTTGCAATCTTTCATGGCAGAAATTCCTACGGGGTGCATGACAAGTAGGATGTAAGAATAAGAATGAGCTGCCAGATTGTTGCTGTCATGCAAGCACTTGGCAGCCCTGCACACGTTGCAGAGGCAACGCATGGTTTAGGAAGAGGAACTGTTCCTGATACTGGAACAGTGCTCCTGACAGTGATAGTGAAACATGGCCGTGGTAACAAATCCAGTGTCAGGTAAGTAAAAGCAACTCTGTCTTAGTCTTCTTAGTGATTAAAATGTGTGTCTGAAAGATAAGACACTTCTATATTGATCCTTAATAACCATTTTCCCCTGCCTATGACAAAAAGCACTCTCATCTGCAGAAACACAAGTGCAAGTCGTATCTGTCCAATACCATAGAAAGCCACAGCTTCTTTACTGATTCAAAGAACACAACCCTGCCTGCAATCCCTTATGCCATTTCCTGCAGCCCCCTCTTACATTCAGATGTATCTAAAGGTGACGTGTTTTCCATGTGCCTCTGACTTGCTTCACCTCTTGGCTGGGAGACCTTGTCCTCTGTATTTGTACTTGGTTTCATTCTCGTAAGAAACCCTGTTGCGTTGTACCTTGGCATTCACAGTCACAGATCTGAATGATCTCTGATCCCACTGCCCATTGAGAAATCTACTTAATGGAGTAAATTCAGGCAATCAGCAGGCATACTTGGCAAAACACTAAGAAATATAAAATGACATGACTGATTTAGACAAGCTGTATCAGAAATAATACTTTTATTTCCAGGGAGAGAGTGGTGGTGAATATAAGTGGCTCCGAATCTCATTAATGTTTAATTAAGCACAGTTTTCCCCTACATTATGGTACACTAACATAAATATGCCGACTGACTTTGCCAACTTTTAAAAAAACTTTTAGAAAATGTCTCAATTCTGAAAAACTCAGCTTATTGTGGAAAACTCCTTTATTTTTGTATTGCATTTCCATAATTTATAATACGAAAGTCTTATGTAGAATGGCATTGAGAGAACTTCTGTTAAGTCTTTGGAAATACATGTTGTGACTTCAGATTTGATTCTTTATAGAATGCCTAATGGCTGCTGCTGGAGATAAAGTGGAGAAAAAAAAAATTATTTCTAATTCTTATCAATATTCAGTCTGACTTCAGGAGAAAAAAAATATTTTCTTTTTTACCTGAGGAAAATTTTAATACCTTGAAGATTAATGACAAAGCTCTGTTAAATTATCTCCTGTGTTTCCTATTGGTGTATCTGGTGTATATTAAATTTTCGTGGCTAGAGGGATAATGAAATTTGCAATAGGAACATTGGGTTGGACATGTAATATGGGGACAGCAAAAACTTATGCAGAGTTCTGTAGTGTAGAGAAATTGAAATACTAATGGAACTTGAAATTTTATTTTTTTACTTTTTGTTTTTTATATTTTTTTAGGCCACAAGTAAAAGGTTGGCTGACCTGAAATCCCAAGTATTTTAACTGCATCTATAAAAGTTATCCTCAGAAAAATTTACCTACCCTGAAATTCTGATCATTGGTTAAAATTCAGAACCATCGCTTGGAAGAAGAAATGGGACTTCAGAGTCTAACTTCTCAAATTAATGCCCCACTCATGATGCAATTCATTCCTCTCTTGCTTAAATCCCTTCCTGTGGCAGTATAATTTTGAGAAGAAGAGCGAAGCATCAGCTCAGACTTGATCAGCCTGCAGATGGACAGTGACAGGAGTGCTTCACTGAGTGTTGGTGATGTGACTGTATTTTTCTCACAAGAACAGAACATTATTATTTCACACACATCCTGAAGTAGACCTTATGTAGATGATGCCAGCAACATTGATAGTATTTCTCCTACTTGTGTTTTAAAGAATGTGGTTGGAAGCATTACATTAGGCAAGAAAGTCAGCCTTATTCCTGAATTTAGTTTTGTCCAGAGGACACACAAATCATTCATGGTAGTCAGGCTGGGGAAAGTCTAATTTTTGGGCCCCAACTAGGCTTAGCCCTTTTAGCAAATTGGTGCAGAGCTGCACCATCCTCTTCAGACTGGGTGTTTCTAGATGTTCACAGATGTAGCCATACAGGACATTTTATTGTTTCAAAAAAAATATTAAAAAGAAGAAAAATGTTCCTGCAGCCTTGGGTAACGATTAAAAGTTTTTCTGGTCAGTTTGGATTTAGGCACTAAACTCCACATTAGAGACCTTTGTTCAGACCAAGTCCTTATCCACTAGCACCAAGTCCCACAGAGTGTGGCTGAGCAAGGAGATGAGTGCTTCCCTTGGGCTGATGTCCTCTGCCAGCACCCAAATGACATCTACACAGGAAGTACAACCTGCAGTGGGATGGACATGGAGTAAAAAAAGTCTGTGATTTGAATTTAAGATCTCAGGGTAAATTTGCAAGGACATAGCTGTGAAAAAAATGTCTCATAACATTTTTCCAGTGAGGAACATGTACCTGGGCCTTGGACAAAGTTACCAGAATTTTAGCATGTCCACATACAAAACACAAACTAGATGAGTTTGCCTTCCTGAGCCAATGAGTGCCTGAACAATCCAGCCAAGAATTTTAATGGCTGCATGTTTTGTAAAAGTAGTTTCCTTACACAGGGAAAGGCTAAGGAGACTAATGCAAAGTTTGGAATGAAAACTTTGTGGCAGTTTCATCTGTATCCATTTGCATAGTTGCATAGGGTAAACTTTTTCTTATAAGGGTTGGCAGCAACTATAGGTTGGCAGGATAACTTACCAAGGTTGGTGCAATTTTGGTTGTTTACTGCATTTAATGTTGAATGATGGCATATTTAACCTTTTTCTGTCAACTGTTTTCAACGATAAATAACTTCTGAGTTGGTCTGATCCAGCAACTGGGAAACACTCCAAGCAAAGAGATTAGGTATATCTGGTTTAATAAGTCTCTCGGTATTGTTTGAAAATACTCACATAAGACTGAAAATATCAGAACACCACGTTATATAAATATTCTGTTTAGACTTTTGTTGCAAAATACAAACTGAAAATAGTGCTATGGATCTTTTGTACTGAAGTTTAATTCCATCTCTTTTAAAGGTAAAGCCAGCCCATCATTCTGCTAAAACATTCTGATTTCTTTGATGTCATGTCATCATTATCTTATAGGGAAGCCTTCCATTGTCAGATGCCAATACAACATTCATCTGTGCTGTATTTCACTGCAATAGTTACGTCTATAGCCTGAAAACCCAAGAAATGAGAAAAGAAAAAATATAAAGTATGGAAAAGGCTTACAAATTGCTCAGTCCATAATAATAGGAACCTCAGTGAAGAAGGGTTTTTTCTCTGTAAGACACCCTTGGCAGTCTTAATTTTTTTCTCATCAATAAATTTAAATTTATTTTGAAAGGCTGAATGTCATGACACTGCATAATCACCATGGCTTTGATTTTTTAATATTATATTGCTCCACCTAAATCTTACCTACCCGTGCAACAGCAGGTCAGTCAAAAGAACCTAACTCTGCAATAGAAGTCAACAATACCAGAAATGTCAAAAGAAAAATCTGAAAAATAAAAATTAGAAAAACTTACACAAGAAATTCTAACAGCTTTTTCTTTGTTTTCCAAATTCTATTTTCTGCTTCCTCTTGACACTGTATTTTTCAGTGATGTAGCTATAATTATTGCTTCTGAATGTCTTGGTAGGGAGAAGAGAGAAGGAAAAGATGGTGGAAAAATAAACATGGAACTTGGAGAAAGATGTGTAAAGATTACGTCTCTTCTCTTCCTTCCCCTTCCCTCCCCTTTTCTTCCCTTCCCTGGAAATCTTATCTTCTGTTACTTAATGCCTTTTTCCCCCTCAACATTTATTTTTTTTTTCCCTACTCTAAAAGCTTCATACAAAAGGAAAAGTGAAGGATTTCATGCTCTGAGAGATTATTCTTCTTTGATATGCATAGTTTTCAATCAACATTCAGCATTTTCTTTAGCCTCTACCTGCCAGGTGGTCTTTCTTTTCTAACCTGTTTAATCATGTATGACAGTTTATTGGATGAACGTTTTTGCCCTTCCAATGAGGTGTTCTGACTTCGTATTTCAATCTTCATATCTCTTCTAAGCTCTCTCAAGTGATTGATTGAAACAGATATGTATTTATAGCCTATATAAATGATAACTTATTATAGCATTCTAAAGTATCTCATGCAAAACCAAGGGTGAAATTCTGGCCTCACAACAGCAAAACTCTTATAATTTCTGAGGGGCTGAGATTTCACCCTAAGGATGAAGAGAACTTATTTACGGTGGCACAGGAGAATATAACTATGAATAATTTGATGAAATTAAGATGGAATAAATTGCCATCAGTGAGATGTATTGTGTCAGGGATCAGTATATCAAGGGAAGTAATGGAAGATCTATAGATTCAGACATTTTAAACTAGCTTTGAAGAAGGACTAGATAGTACTGCAGTGAGAAACTTATTTAATGGGTTGCTTAATAGATTCAAACCCTCTCCAGTTCTTATAGTTCAAAAGAGCTGCCATCACTGCCTGCTTAACTCCTTTCAGTTAATTTTCCTAATAAAATAAAACTCATAGTCTACCTGATGTATTTTTGTATGTGTCTGTTTGGAATTAAGTGATCATATTGAATCCTATTTGAGAGAGGGTTAGGGGATTAGGAGCTCAAGATTTACTATAGGCACTGTGGAAAGAGGCAGCTAGATAGAAGACAAATAATAGCCTTGACAAAAACCTAATAAGACATCAGAGAATCCATATGGCAGAGAATTCTGGTAGTCAAGTTTCATTCCTTCCATCATTGACATAATTTTTTAAAAAATTCCTTTATGTTGCTGAATGCCTTAAGGACTGACATATTAAAAAAAGAAAGCAATTTGAGAATACAAATTCAGGGTCACGCATTTAAGTTTGCTAACAAGAATTTGTGCTGTAAAGTGGGATCTTCATTAGAAACAATATAAGAGAGGAAAGGCCCAGATGCATCAGCTCATATGGCTAAGAGAGCTCAGAGTGGTGGACAAGGGAAATGTAATTCCAGGATATATTATTTAACTTGTTCATAGTAGAGAGACATCTACCTTTCTCTTGTCATAAAATGTTGTCCTGGGTTAAGCACAGACTGCTTAAAGTTAACTCCGTTGACTTTTTTTTCCTCTTCTTCGTAAATAGCTAGCAAGAAGCTATGTTTTGGATTTACGCTCAGGAGAAAAGTTGATAAGAAGAGGAACATTTATGATTATTGCTAGGATACTTCAAGGTCGTTCAGCCTCTCTGCTCTCTGCAGACAAGGCGGGGGGGGGAAAGGAGGGCTGGGAGGGCCCAGTTCTGGCTGTTAGTCCAGGAGTCGTTCTACGGTTACTAGATTGAGAACCAGAGTGACCAGTGATCTATTCCATAACATACACGTCATGCCCAGTATATAGGTGAGGAGCCCCAGAAGGTTGTTATCTTTGCCCTTCACTTCCTGGTTCCAGTGGCTTTTGATTTCGGTCTCTCTTCTGGCTTCGCATCGCTCTCCCAAGGCCTTCTCCCCGCCCCCTCCGCCCCCCTCTCTGGGATCATTAGCTGGGGCCAGACACGGACGCTCGGACTGTTATCTCCGTTCTGTGAGTTTCAGGACCCTCCGTCTCCGGGGGGATTGTTAGCTGGGGCCAGGTGGTCATTTTCCCCCACTCTGGTAAGCTCTCGGTCTGCGACGCTCAGACTATTATCTCTACTCCGTGAGTGCCTCCGGGAGCAGTGCACCCCCTGCCTGGGGGAATCGTGAGTGTAATTCTGGGATCGTTAGCTGGGAACAGGCTGAGCCTTTGATCATTGGGTGGCGGGGGGGCAGTATCACTGTGTATCACTCATTTGTATATTTGTATATAGTATTATTTTCAATATTATTGTAGTTTAGTTATTAAATTGTCCTTATCTCAACCCACGAGTCCTTTTTTCCCTTTACCCCAGAAACTGGGATACATATTTAGCAAAAGCCACTTGGCTAATCAACACTAGAGGATCTGCCAATCGGGCTCGTCCTGCCCAGTCAGAACCTTTACATACTACCCCTTTAACTCTCTCCCCTGTCATTGGGTGGGGGCGGGAATTGTGTGAGTGTGTGTGTGTGGTTTGGCCCCCAGCCAAGGGCTCCATCACAAATGTCAAAGAGCTATCAAACTTTAGCTGAGTCTGTGAAGGTCAGATTTCACTCAGACCTGCCAGAACTGAACTTCTGTTATGAATTATCAAATCCTACGTCCAGTCTGGCATTGTTTCCCAGTGCTAGTCCTGTACTACCTATTCAGAGAAAATAAAAACTAAATCTGTATTTTGCTGTTACATTTTTAAAAAATTCAAATCATATTGGATGTCCTTTCTTTTAGTCTAAGACACTTCTGTGTAGTAAACTCAGCAATGAAGTCATTTTCTGTTCCAGAGTAAATGCATTATACTACTGAAAAACTCTAGAGTGAGTTCTACTTATGCACATCTCATAAAGGCTTTTGGCCTTCAGAAATTTAGGTCTGTTATGTACTACTCAATAGGTATGTTGTAGTTTTACCCTGGCTGGCAGCAAACCACTACAATGCTGCTCACTCCCCCTCACCCCTCCTGGAGATGGGGGAGAGAATTAAACGGGTAAAGGGAAAAGGGACTTGAGGGTTGAGATAAGAACAATTTAACAACTAAACTAAAATAATATTGAAAATAGCAATGATAATAATGATGATAATGATGGCATATTGACAAATATACGAATAAGTAATACACAGTGCAACCACTCACCACCCAACAACCAAGGCTCAGCCCATTCCTGGAGCAGGGAGAGTCCCGAAACCACAATCCTGGAACAGAGGTAAGAGCCCAAGTGTCCAAGAGACTGAGAACACACTGACAGAGGGATGACCCAGAGGGAACCAACCTGGAGCAAGGGAAAGAACTTCCAGACAGAGCCTCATCTATCTCCTGGGCATGACGTGCATGATATGGAATAGACCACTGGCCAATTTGGGTCTCAGTCCTAAACTTAAGGTCGCATCCTATGCTAGTAACTGGGACTGTGCTCCCTCCCAGCTTCTCCTGTCCCTGCAGACACTGGCACAGCACAGATGCTGAAAAGTCCTTGACTGTCCTGGCAGCGGCTATAACCATCAGTATGTTTTCAGCTATCTTCTCAGCACAAACCCAAAACACAGCCTCACACTAGCTACTATGAAGAAAGTTAATTCTGTCCCAGCCAAAACCAGGACAACATATTAATGTAATGATATCAGAGAAGTGTGGGGGTAAAAATAAAACAAATCAATGAAAATGTAGAAAAATCTTCTAGAAAGAGGATGTTTTATTACTCAGAGCAAACAATGTGGCTTGGAACAACTCAGAAAGACAATTAATGCATTGATGTACCTATGTGTCCTATCATGGACAGAAGTCACTAGCTGAAGTCATCTCTCTTTCTAATTTTTTTCCCTGATTTTTCAAGAAGTGAAGTTCAGACATCTTTTCATATATTTACAGACACAGCCATGAAAAAGTAAATCTTTGATTATGTGAGATATCACCAGAAGAGGTAGGTGTACCATTGAAATTCCTTTAGTAGGTTTTGGATCCATCTCCTAATGAATAATAAATGAAATGTTCAGCATTGCCTCTTTCCGATTCTCGTGAATCAGTGCCATTACTATAAAAGGGCAGCCGTTTACCAGCCTTTCTGAAAACTGTGACTTATAAGTTACTATCACTGTAGATTTCTATTATTTTTCCGGTTCTGCTCACCATTAAACTATGCAGTGAATACAAATGTTTGATGTCTGACATGCTTTATTACTCATTTCCTCTCTGATAAACAAAGAAAGAGGTTTGTAATGTATTATGTAGAATATAAGGGCAAGTTTATGGACACCCTTAATTTGTATGGGTTCCTCTGATTTACATTAATTTCCAGCTGAAGTAAATTTTGACTGGAATAGATTTACCCCTGATGAAAGAAACATTTGAAGTCCTACTCTTTTGTTTTCTTCCAGGAAGTTTATGGCCCTTTTAGTACAGGTTAGAGAATCCAACACTTTCATCATCCTCTCCCTCATCCCAACTCCAAACCATACAAAATATGCCCAAATACAGACAGCTGAATTATTTTTCCAACAATAACCCAGAACTAGAAAGTTGAAATATGGATGTAATTCTATAGAAACATACATCTATGTCCTCTGTGAAGAAAGACAAGATAGGAACAAGTGTGTTGTTTATTATAGTTTAAAGACAAAGATGGGATACTATCACTATTACAACCTCATTTTGTGGGCTAAGGGGCCACTCATGCTAGATTGGGCAGAGACCATTAAAAAGAAAACTTTCTTATTCTTCACCTAATCTGCAGTGTTCTTAGGCATAAATTTATCTCTAGCTATAAAAGCCCACCAACTTTACAGTTTTCCTCTTACAATTCCATGTTCTATACAAATGCTTCTCCTGTTAACTCAGAGCGTTTTAGATCTTTCTGATTGTATTTCCTCACTCAGAAAACAATGTTATGATTTATCTTTTTTTATACAGTTAAGACAATAATTATTTGGATCTGTGCAGTAAAGACATGGCAGTTTCTGTAGCCCAGCAAAACTGAGTGAGTTTGGTATTTGTGTCGTTCCAATCCCTGCGGACTGGAGATCGGCAATAGCCCATGGCACAAATAACGTAGATGCAAAGTATCCATATTCCTTGACTCTCTAGACTGAAAGATCAAGTACTTAATACATTTATGTAGAGTAAACAGATTTCTGACTGGTATATATATTAAAAAAAAAAAAAATTGCAAAAGCAACTTTCCATCCTAAGTCAGGTTGCTAAAATGTTGCAATATTTCCTTATCTGGAAGGTGCGTATCTCCCATAATCATCATTCTTATCTCCCAAAAAATTTCAGCAGTTGGGCAGTTTTGTAGAGGAAAATGATACATAATAAGGAGACCAAAAATTTTCTATAGCCAAGGGAGGAGAAAAGGGAAAAATTTTAAAAAGAATAAAAATACCATGCATTAAATTTTGATTTTTCGAAAACAAAATTGTGCAAAAGTTTATTTGGTTGGTTGGTTGGTTTTTGCTTGAGTTCCAGAAGAAACAGAAATATTTTAGTCCTAGTGCTGTCCTAGAATAAGCTAGACAGCATGAAATGAAAGCATAAAATTGAAGTTTCTGAACAAACAAGAAGGAATATTTTTTCACATCTATGAAACTCCTTGTGACAGAACACTGCTTGTACATTTGTAAAGCAACTAGAGAATTGTATGGAAGTGAAATCTGTTGATGTCTACTACATACCAAGATACCACTTTGCTTCAAAAAAATCATACTATGTGTCAGCAATGTTCTGTGGAACCACCAGAATGTCTTTGCTCTGTTCATACTCTTCCCTGGGTTTCTGCTACTGTCCTGTATCAGAGGCAGTATGCTGAGCTCAGTGTACACATCTGAGCTCTAACAAGCCTTGCAAATGCTTTTATATTCTTCCTTTCCTCCCTTGTCACCTCCCCTATAATGCTGCTGAAGTACTTTATCATTGTCTTAACATAATCTCACTTTCATGAACACAAAATGAAACATTTTCTAAGAACACTGCAAGAACTCTTCAGGAAAATATAAATAAATAAATAAGATAATATAAAACAAACTTCAATCAAGAAGTGACAATTTAAGCTTGCCTGATGTCCAAAATTTCATATTTTAATCCTTAGACCAGTATCAGTAACAAAGGGACAAGCAATTGTTCAGTCTTCTCATTATTCAAGGAATGATGAGGAAGGGAAAGGTACATAGTGGTTTAATGTACCTTAAACAGACACATGTGCCTTTTTCTGCTGTCAAAATAAGAGCAGGGGATTTCTGGTTTGCAGATAATGAGGGTTATATAATTGATTCATAGCACATGACAGCTGAAATTCTTTCTCTCGAAGAACTTTTTTGGTAAAAAAAAAATATTTAAAAGATTAAAAAATTAGAATTGTGGAGGATCCCATCAAGGTCAGCTATTATTTATCATGCCAGCACTATATAGATCTCATCAATCATCAAAACCCAATTTCAAGCCAAGACCATTTCCAAACTGTAATCCTAGGCCAGCAAACTACAAATAGCTGAGCCCTTTGCCATTGCATTTTAATAGAGACATAGACATATGCTTCCTTTGCAGTCTTTGATGATTTTACAGAGTAGGCTTGGCATTTTAAAAAACAGAAAAAAAAATTCCTGGTTTTCATTCATTGTGTTATTATACATGAAACAATTGTGAGTGTTAGTCAGGTCCCCACTTGTACACATGTCCCACAAGCAGCCTTTCAACCTCCAGAAATTCCCCAGAGCACAGATTGCACAGCCCATTATGCACTGATACCCGTAAGGTCACTGGAGAATCTGAGTCATTGAAGACACAGAGCAAGGTATGAAAATAAGGTTGTTATACTGCTCAGTGTAATTGTATTTTTAAATGAAGTGTCAATAGGACCTTATCTTAAAATACTTTAAGAAAAGATAAAATGAAAAAAGAGTGATCCTCAACATATTGATGTAAACACGACCTTTTATAAGCAGTAGAGACACTGGAGTGTTTCTCTTCACAGCTTTCTCTCTGGTTTCACGGAGATTGTGTTAACTTCTTTTCCTTTTACATCCCAAAAGAAAGATGTTCTTTGCATATAGCCTGATCTAACTCCCATGGTTCTCCCTGGAAGGCAGACTAAGTCTCATAACCCAGGAAAAATTAAAAATTGTCTAGGAGAGTACACAATTTCATGCCAGAAGGAATTAGACTCTTAATTTTTCTTTTGGTTCAGACATTAGTCTTTTCTGATGGCCAGGATTTGTCAAGTCCTTCTGGCAATGAACTACTGAAATTTCTTCCATGTCTCTTCTCTGTTCCAGTTTCAAACATCAGACAACTGATGTTCTCATTTGAGCTGGTTTCTTGCATCTTGTAATTTCTCAACTTTGACCTTTTTGCATGTATGGTAGCCAAGGTCCTAGTACAAAAAGTGAGTGGTGTAGCTTCTACTTCCAATCTGCAGTATGCCTGTTCTCCCTAATGCCTCCTACTGTTTGAGCATATCTTTGAAGTGTTAAGACTTGCACTACAGAATTTGCAGACTCAACATCAAGAACATACTGTGGAGTATTTCCTATTTCTATGTTTCTTTGTTAAAAATTATGTCTGGCATGAATACAATCTAGACAACGGCTGGAAATGGAAGAAAAGCCTGGAAACTATAAAGTAACTAATGCTTGAAAAATTTGCAGAAGTCTGGATTCTTTGATACCGCACACAGAAAATATGAGATATGTGTTCCTTCACTTCATTGCTGTACTGGTACCTCTGACAACAATAACCACAGAAACCTCAGAAGATAAATACATGTCTAGAATTTTTATGAATAAACTTTGCAACAAAAGACCCCTGTGGAGATACAACTTTGTGTGCGTGCATATAGTCATGTTGGAAAGACACTATGATCTTAAAGTAGATTTTTTTTTTTTTTTTTTTTACTAAACTATGTGTCCCTTACCATACTGGTATGTAAGTAAAACTTTAACTGAAAGACAATCCTGGTGAAAACTGATATTTCCCTTTCAGAGTGACTCCCCTGAGACCTGGGGCTCATTCAAGAGCTTTAAATTCCAGATGAGAAATGTTTTACTTTGACCTACTAGAGCAGTGTGTTGAGAATAATTTCCATATATTACTACATTTCATATAAAACAGGCAGTACTGTCAGCTTTTTAACTTTGCAGGACTGATTTCAGAATTTGTCTTTTAATAAACTGTCAGTACACAAAACCATTACTATTACTACTACTACACTAGTGACAGTTGCCTTGTCTGACTTCAATCCTGTAAAATTTACGTGGGGAAGAAAGGTTTCTGCCTGTTTAGGGATTGAAGGATTTTGCTTCTGTTATTAAAAAGTCACTTACAGAGAGCTGTAAATGTACACATCATTTTACAAATGTGGTATAAGAAACATTCCTTGCCCTGAAGTGCTTATAATCTAAGATAGGAAAAAGAAAAATTAAGACCAGACTCAGGAAAACAATTTATATAGAGTGTGGTGTGACGAATAAGAATGAGGTGGATAGGAAGGAAAAATTGTTGGAAGAACTACTCCTTGTTGAAGGCCAGATCTTATGGAAGATGAAGACAGTGATAAAGATTTGGAGACCAACTCAGTACACAATCTCGCCAGTGACACATACTTCTGTCTAAGTAAAAAGAAAAAAAAAAAGTGGGAACAGGAGAAGGAGACAGAAGGATTATAAAGTAAAAGGTCTGGGAAGAACAGAGGCAGTGAGAATGGCAGACCTCGGGGTTTTGCTTAGCATCATTTTACATTGACTTTTGCCGATGATAACATCACACAGGGTTTTTTTATGAATATTAACTAGGCAAGTGTCAAAGCATTTTTCCAACCTGACTCGAGAAATAGAGGTGAAAAGGTTCCTTTCAATATCAGCACTTCTTCTTTCTTTACCAGACAACTTATTTCAATCACTGTGACTTAATTTTTTCCAAAAGATGCATAATATAATGATCCTTATCATGGGTGTGCATCTTCCTCCCATCATTGCTGGCTATGCCTTTACAACCCATAGCTGAAACTCCTCTTTAATGAGGCTGAAGCCAGAAAATCAAAGCACAACCTTTGCTCCTTCAATCCAGTGATGCATTCTAACACCTCTTCTAACCCTTGTTCCTCTCAGTCAGCCTCTGCCTTTGAGTCCAGAATAATAATGACCCCTGAAGGATGCAACACGTCAAGGTACTTTATTTTCTCAGTGGTACACTTTGCCCCAATTCTGGTGCAAGTATTGACACCTTATTTGAAAAGTGTCTTGTTCTCATTTTGGAGGCCCCGCACAGGGAATCCTTGAGCCGTGTCCGCGTGTGGCATCCAGCAGTGGCTGCAATGCAGAGGTGTCTGTCCAGTCTAAGCACTCAGCACTGATCTGAGTGGGTTGTGCTGTCAGCCGTCTTTGCTATCAAAGTGTTAATCTCTACATTGCATATCAGATAGCCAAATGTAGGCCCCTTGTATAGTCCAGAAAGTAGCATGGGCACTTTCTCAGGAGCTGACAGTCAGCCTCTGGAGGAATACAGCTCTTTCCAGGGACTATGGGTGGAGTTAAGGCTCCTAATTTAACACGTACCCCAAATGTAGATAGGCTGTTGGCATGAATACCCTGCTGCTGTGTGAAACAGTCAGACCTGTCATGGCTTTCTCTTCTGCCTGTTTGTAATAACTTGCTGTATAATTCATAAGACATTATCACTATACTTTATTAGTGTTGGTATAGTTTTATGAACTTATGAATGAGATATTTACTGACAGTGTAGAAGATTTAACATTCCTACAGGTCTAATCTGCTAGAAAATGTTAGGTTTAAGCAAAAAAATGTGCTTATTCATGTAGCTGGAACACAAGAAGGGTTTTTGAAATATAAGTCTAGACATTTTTGCAAACTGTTAAAGAAATGTACAAGTAAAAATATTGCCTTTGGAATGCAAGTGGCCTTTGAAGAAAGTTAATCTGGAAATTATCTTAAGGAACAAAACTGCAATCTGGAACCACAAATACCTATTTTTATTTTTTTAACCCATTCAAGTAATACTTTTTAGCTGTGGTACAAAGTTAAGAATGGTAATCAGGAAAGGAATGTGTTTAACTTGTTTTCCTATTTAAACTAATATTCAAGACACTCTGTTTTCCCTTTCCTTTTTGGAAGCAGTAGTTAGATGCAATGTCCAAAACCATGTTCCAGTTTCATTTTTCAGACTCACAACTTGACATTTAAAATAAGAACCTGATCAAAATCTATGAGATTTCCATTTTGAATATTTAAGTTCCATGAATCAAGCTTTTTGGTTTTTGTAAAAACACTATTACAAAAGGTAACAGTACTCCCATTTATTTCTTTCCCATATCCTGTTTTAGCTTAATTTTTCAGCTATCAAGAGCAATTGTTTGTCTGAGAAGCCACACTGAAGAATACAGGTTGCTAATTTTATGGGAGCTAATAATAAAGTAATATACATTTTCCAAGTACAGAACCTTTGAGGTGTTTTCTTCCCTGGCATCTGATTTGTGTTTTTAAATTAGCTTTGCCCAGCAAAACTAAATTATAAAACAAAGAGAAACAATTTTTTTTAAAAAAAGATAGACATGTACTGTTTAACCTGGCTGTATTTCTCACTAGCAAGTAAATACTATTATAAAGAATTACTGCTTACATAGTCAACTCCAAATGAAAACACACCGACTCCTGCGAAGCTGGCTGGGACATTAGTTACAGAGGGATCACTGACTATGACTTGAAAACACAGAGAGTCTGTTTTTTCTCAAAGAAATTGGCTTTGAGTTAGATTTACTTTACTCTTTTTGTTGCTGCTGTGTAACAGACAATACAGCATGGAATTTCTGTAGTTTGCTGTTTAGTTTTTAACAAAACAATACATTTTTGAAGACAGTATCTTAAGGTTTGTGTGATTTGCAGGGTCTTTATACAAACTGCTGGATTACACAAACTAAGTCATAAACTGGATTCTACTTCTGGCAAATTGTTGGAACTATTATCTCAGCAGTGACTGTAAAAGCGAACATCACAGCCATCCCATCAAGGTAATTGCACACAGCAAGCTTTCCTCAAATATAATTCTCGTGGCAAGACCACTCAAGGGTTACAGGCTGTGCTGCACTAGTATAACTTGATCTCTTATCCGGAGGCTAATTCTGGACACACCCAGGCCAATCCGTAGCATACAATAGAACAGACACCAGCAATTTGTGTGCATATGTGTTTGCATTAAGGTAATAATTCCTGAGTAATAAACATTATCTTGGTGGTAAGACTAGCCCAAATAATGAATTTGCCTTCAAACTGGGCCCTTTGATACATCTGGAAACCACACTAGTATGTATTTTAAACACTGAAGCATGTGAGACCAAGTTTCAATTTTTATATCATACTCACAGGGAAAAAAAAATTGCAAAGACCTACCTTCATGTTGTCTGTGATAGGCATAGAAGCCACACATCACTGATGTTCTAGCTTTGGAAGAAACTGGAGCAAGAGAGTGACTCTAAAACAATCACAGGCACATTGAATTATATACAGATAGCACAGGAACAGGACAGTATGTAATCAGGAAACCCTCAGGAAAAGAATACCCCTTTCCAGCACGCATAGCTGTCATCTGTAGTCATGATTAAAAAAGCTTAAAAATAACAATGACTTGATAAAGTGTAACTGTAAATCAAATAATGGATGTTTTCAAATTATATAGTTGTGGATGCTTTCAGATTATATAGTTGAGTAGTGATTATTAGAAGAACTACATTATTTTGTCTACAGTATCCTGAGCTGCATTAGGAAGAGCATTGAAAGCAGGTGGAGAAAGGTGATCTTTCTCAGCACTGGTGAGGCTGCACCTGGAGTACCGTGTCCAGTTCTGGGTTCCCCAGTACAAGAGAGACATGGACATACTGCAGAGAGTCCAGAGCTGGACCATAAAGATGATCAAGGGACTGGAGCTTCTTTCATATGAGGAGAGGTTGTAGGAGCTGGAACTGTTTAGCCTGGAGAAGGGAAGACTCAGGGGAATCTTATCAGTGCGTATAAATACCTCTTGGGAGGCTCTTTTCAGTGGTGGCCAGTGACAGGATAAGAAGCAACGGGCACCACTGAACCACAGGAAATTCCACTTAAGTGTAGGAAAAAAATTTTTACTGTGAGAGTGGTTGAACCCTGGCACAGGTTGCCCAGAGGGGTTGTGTAGTCTCCATTCTTGGAGATGTCCAAATATTCCTGGACATGGTCCTGTAGATTCAGGAGCTGTAATCATCGGGATATATCTATAGTAGTAAATTGAATGCTTCAGGTAAGACTCCTTGGCACTGTAGTCAACAAGTACAGTTACTCTTTTGAAATCTTAACATCTGAAGGAGGCCAATCACATTCAAACTACCCACTACTAATGGTCTTGACACATACAGGCCCCTAACTTTGTTGTAAATTGCTTAGGAGATTTCCAGTTGTCTCAGATCAAAAGCAGATCCAAGGGCACGACTGTTCTAATAATTTCACAGTACAAGCAACTGGAATAAAAGACTTTGCAAACCAAAAGAATCTGATTTTTCAGTAAATACTTTGGTTCAGGAGTTCAAGGCCTTGAACTCAATATAAATACTAAGCTCTCTGTTCTCACCTTTGTAAAGAGGAAATGTGTCAGAAGAAGTCTGTTTCTTGCTGGTTGAATACACAGAGCTCCTTGGAACCAAGACACCTCACAGGAGAACATAAATGGGTATAGATAGGACTGGCTTTGCATTAATGTTCTATAAATAGTTTCTCCACTGGATTCACTAGTCTTTGGTGTCACCTTAATGTCTTCACTGAATCAGAACTGGTGTGACAGTAAAACTGCCCCAGAATTTAAAAAAAATAAAAATAAATTTAGTAGGGAAGTACTAAGATTGCTGTTGCTTTTACATCAGACAAGCTTTTCTTTATCATACAAATGAGTAGTTGTCACAGGAAGGCAGAAAATCTTGAGATAACTCTGACACATAAAATCTTTCAAGGATGTAAAACAGAGACTGAGATACAGATACTAAATCAATACGAAACAGCTGCTGAAATCACAATAAATTTATCCAGAGTTTTCCAAAGGCAGACCCATTAAAGTTTATAACAGGATTTCAGGTATGCACTAGGGACCCAAAGATGAGGATGGTAAAATGCACATCAGAGGGTGGCAAAAAATTTTAAAAATAAAAAAAAAAAAAAAAAAAAAAAAAAAAAAAAAAAAAAAAAAATTAGTTTATTCAATATTTAAGAGCAAATCTAGATCAGGGATTAGCTAATTTTCTGAAGCACAGTCCAGAGTCAACCCTCTACATCTGCTGTGGAACATGTGGTAACACACGACTATAGCTAAGACCTGGTGGGAAAATCTACTTGTCTTTCTCCCATCCTAGAGAGGAAAGAAAGTTCCTGCTTTCATCTTGGTGAAGACAGATAAGAATGGCCTGTAGTTATGAACCATAATGAAACCATCACAAACACAATGCTAAAATATTCCTGTGGGCCACCTCAAACAAACTGAAGGCTACTAAGTTCTATGACCATAGTCCGAAACCCAGTATCATACAGATTTGGTAGGCTGCAAAAGATCCAAGACCACCTCTAGCTCCCGGGTATTCTTCCTGGCCAGAATTGGCTCAAAATTAACTTTTAAGGTACTGACAACTTACCTTTTTTCATTATACACACTTTATCTCTTCCTAGCTTCACAGGAGGTTCACCAAAGATTGCAAAGTGGGTCTAATACTGAGGAAATGTGAATAATATGTGGGCTGCATATGACACTTAGGGCAGTGAGTTTAAGCTCATTTCAACTAAAATCTTGAAGTAAAAAGCTTTAAATCTGGTTCATGTGAAGCAAAACTGAAACATATTGAAAAAGGAAACCATCATATTTTAGAGGTCTGTGCTCCAGGCACCTTATTTCTAGCAGGTTTTATGTTGACAGTTTAGTTCTCGTAGGCTATTTCATAGTAACATACAGAGTTTAACATTTAAATTAGCTTAAGATGGAGAAAACCACAGCTGAATCTAAAACTGTACCCTGGCACTGCAATAACTGTTGCACCTGAAATGTCTATGTGTGAATATATTCTGATATTTCCTGTTCTACATATAGAAGATTAAGTTCCTATATAAAGTGAAAATCAGAGTGGAGAAAACCTGTTTTGTAAATTACCCATGTTAGTATTATACTTTAATTGATTGTGCTTAAGCTATTTTTCTTCCAAATGGAAAACCATATCTTCTGACAGATTCCTGTGTTACATTGCACACTTTGTGATTTACACTAATTTGACAAAATAAAAATGCATAAAACTATTTGTCACATGTATTTTGTTTCCATTATTTATCCTTTATAGCAGAAAAAAACAGAAGGAAGCAAAGCATTGCAGTATTGTCTCTTATATTCTAGGTATAAAGGAGCCATTTGGCCATATTTTCATTTCAGAAACTTTACAAGATTATGTTTTTTCTCAAGCATACTAATGGCACGTAACACACTACCTGATTAATCCAGCTTTCACTAATCCCTTCACTCTGGTTTTAGTCTAATTGAGATAAGCACTTACCCTAAGTTTTAACCAGGCAAGAATTGAATAATTTTTTTTCTGAGGATAAGGTCTAAGCATAATTTCTTTTTACATTATTTTCTGGGTCAGTCATAGTCATTTGAAAGAAAACAAAAACCAAACAACTCTCTTCCCAGCTATCATATAGGCAGACTCTCTTCTTCCATCTCATTTTCCAGTGACATTTTAACTGTCAGTTACTGGGAGTAAAATTTTATTCTGTTTTTGTTTCAGCTGGTTTTGCAGTTGTTTCAGTCTCTCTGGGAGTGCTGCATTCCTAGTTTGCTGGGCTGCCTGTGGAATATATGTACAGTGGAGACACAAGAAAGGAATATGTTTTTTTATGTTGCTTCTTCCTTTAGAAGTTGCAGAGCAAAATACTTGCAGAATTCCAGATATCTAGGAGTGGCTGTTTTCCACCAACAATACCAGGGCACAAAATTGGTTAATGTTCTACTGTCTTCATAAATCCTCTGCAGATAGTAGGGGCTATTCCCTCCTTAGATTTAACACTCTCCTCTGAGTTTGTATCAGATCACATCAGCTGAATGTGAGTTATGAACTACAGAGGTGGTAATTGAGGGGTATTCTTTTAACTAAGTTGATTTGGCTAACGGGATGCAAGACCTCACAATAAATAATGTCTTTGAAGAGTATTGGAAAACAGATATTTAACTTAATCCTATTGAAAACAATGATGCAGGCAAGGCTGCATTTATCAGGAAAAGATTTTGAGGGGCTTTTTTGGGGAGATTCAAGCTTGTGCTTTCAAATATCCTCTGCAAAATTGTTTTGGAGAGAATATATACAAGAATTACTCGAAAAAGATACATTCACCTAATATGAACTGTCAGAGTATTGGCTTGCTGGGAATAGTCTGCAATAACTATAAGTCTTGAAGTTGTCTATTTGCTGCTGGATGCAACATTCTATAAACTACACCCAGTGTCGTTCTGTATGAATTGATTTTTCTATCCCACGCAATGTAATACCCCACAGTAGTGAAGGCTCAGGTGCTGGACACACTGAGCACAGGCTAATGAATACTGTGCCTTTGGTCCCTGAGGGTTTGCTTTGCTATCTGTTAATTTTCCTTTAAAGGCATCAATTTGGTTTCAGATTCCTGTGCACTCACATAAAAAAAAAAAAAAATCAAAGAAATGGAGAACCTCCACCTTTGTGCTACATACAATGCAGAGCCCCGAAGTCACAGCTGTGTTGTTTCAAATTATATGTGTGTGCACATGAGTTTTTAAAGGGATGATGTCCAAGACTTCTTGTGAAAAAAACAAGTCAAAAAATGGGCACAGCATACTCTTGATTTTAGACTCTGAATTAGTGAGAAATTGCCTGGAAATTAACAGGGGATTCATTCTATAATAGATTGTGATTTGCTTGTGTGAAGAGTCAGTTATAATAAAAAAACCCACTATAGAGCATATAGCATAGACTGTATTTATTTTGCTGTTTCATATTGGCTTTATAATGAATTTGGAGGGGATGTATTTAATATCATCTTGTAAAAAAAATACAAAAGTGTGTCATAATAATAAATAAGAAACAAGAAGGAAAAATTTATTCCAGTTCCAAATAGTGAGTCAAAAGTCATAGAATCATAGAATCATAGAATGGTCAAGCATTAATGCACCATAAGCATCTAAAGTTAAACAAATTTTAACAAGCTTAAAGTTTGAGGATTCAAAATCAACAAGGAGGAATTATGCATAAAACGAGAATTGAAAGTACAGGAATTTTCAGTCTGATTTTGAAAGTCTTTGTCTCTGGAGAAATCCTGAGGGACTGTAGTCCAACTCATATAATGTCATTAGTTGAGAAAGAACTTGAGGGTAGAGAAAAAAATACAGGCTGCTTAACTGAGGAGAAAAATCTTTAAAACATTTCATAGGATCAAGTAGACAAATACCTTAGAGGAGTTGTTGAAGTCAAAATATTTAGCATGTAAGAAAAAGTGGAAAATGTTATTATAAAATTAAAATTAAGTGAGGGGAAAATAATTGTCAAAATAGATAATTCTTAAGTAGTCAGAAAGCACCTGACATAGTGTAGCATCAGAGATTAGAGTTTTAAAAAACACTGTCAAAACAAAAGTTATTGCACTGAGTTGTGGGTTGGTTAAAGGGTAATAACTATAAGTCTAGCTTTTTTCCTAAGACTGAACAACACCAATGAAATACCACTGATATGTGGGCTAGCCAAGAAGATGTTGGTTTTGTTTTTTTTTTTTTGTTATAAGAAACTTGCAAGAGTAAACTTGAATAGAAAGAAAAGGTGAATAGGAATTTGACCAGACGGGTAAAGGTAATGCAGAAAGAGTCAAACATTTTTCAGATCAAGACTGAAGAGTAGATATTGCTATGATTGTTATTATTGTAATTTTAGTAGAAATTAAATCTATTCTTTAGTCAGGATGGAGCTCTCTTTAAGACATGAGGTGATGATAAAACATGGCCAACATTGGTAACTCCAGAGACAGACAACCAAGACTGCAGGTAGAGTTCTGTGAACACAGTGAATTTGCCTGTAGCACCAGGGAACAGCTGAATTAAAAGCTAGGATCCATCTCTGATACTTCCAATTCTTTTCTGCATCTAGAAGGAGATTCTTCATTCCTATGATATATTTTCCATACTGCTGTCTTTGCAACAAGGATCTTATGCTGTAGAGAAGAGGAAGTATTTTTGTAATCACAGTATTATGAAAAAATTGTGGATATTTTAAATAGCAGGCAACAGTGCTACACACTGAAGCAAATCACCATGAAAATCAAGGTGGATCAGAATAAGTTCTTAACTACAAATGGTTGGTGTAGATTACAACAAACTCAGAATTACTCTGATTTACACTGGGAGTTGCTTCAGACTCTGATCCTAAAAACAAGTTTTGTCCCTACCTCTTTCTATGTGCATCTACGTCTGCCAAGTGTGCTTTCTGGGTAAAATACACACAAAATCAGTTTACTTTTCTTCTGGCAGGTAATAGATGCAAATGGAGAAGTGGGTAATTTACAGTGTCCTTTCAGGACTTTGAAATTAAATGGTTTACACCAGTAGCTATACTGCAGGTAACTCAGGTTGAGAAATATCAACTGATACCACTATCTTTGATATCAATACACTCAGAAAAGTACAGACAAGGGAACTGAACATACAAAAATAAACTGTGAGTTTAGAACTTAAAATACTATCAAGCTTTCTGTTCTGATTTTCCATTCTGAACAATTAGCCCATATCAAATGTCTTGAAGGTACTGCCACCTGAGTCACTTATGCCTCTGATTTATGTCTTCCTGTTTACCAAGATGAGATCCACAGTTCTGTTTTCCTGAATGACTATTTTTGTATTTTGATTCCTAGTGTCTCTTTCCAGTATCCCAGGGCTCTCTCTACTGAGAACTCTCCTCTGAAGCCCAGAGCTAGCCTCTGAGTCCCAGCTGAAAAAATTCAGTCATACTGGGAATGGTTTCAGAGGCCAGAGGCCCTGAAATAATCTTACATTATGTCAGCTAAGTTTCTCTTTCTCTGTCATGAACCCCAACCTATAATAACACCCAAACCCTTGCAATTACAGTGGGCAAGTGAAAGCCTTTCAGAGAGGTTCATTCAGTCCCATTCCATGGTTACATGCAGACAGTATTTGGGAACTGGCTCTCACTATTTCCAGTGAGTAGCTGTTCATTTGTTATTCTGAATTAACAAATTAATCCAAGCAGTGACAACTGCCCAATCTCAAGAAATAAAAATATCACCTGCTTCAGTTACATCTTATTTTAAAGGCAATTAAAAGTGGCTATATAATATCTGACCCTGCTACCCAGCATAATGGAAAAAAGTACTTTCAGTTACTTTAACTCAATGTTCCCAACCGATGTGTGGGCATAGTGAGTTTCTGGCAAGAGATTTTAATATCGCAAATCCAAATGTGTTTTGCTTCCTTTAAAGGTTTGTTGGAATACCTCTCTCCTGGACCAGTTTTCTTTTATTTACCATGGAGAGGTCTTTCTTGATATGCTTCTGAGCGTCTCTTGTATCTGTAAAATATGATGTCTGGAACTTTACTAGAATTTCTGTTACTATCAGAACCTCTTTGTTTCCTGTTGCAGTTGTGTTATAAGGTGCCCTTGGCTACAATAAATACTGATTGCACAGATTTCCTTCTCAGGTTAAGGGCAAAGCACACCAACTGCAAAGACCTAATTGCTCTAATTAAATGAGATCTAGTAACTTCATCCTCAGTGACATCAAAACAAAAAGAGGTCAACACAGTGAAGTATGGGGGACCAGATAATCTTTTTTTAGTAATACAGAAAGAAGAAACTTGCACCTAAAAAATCAGTTCTAATATCACAGATTTTTAGTCTCATTAGAGAAAGGACAGTAAATGTGAAATGGGAATAGGTGCAACATAAATTTACCAAAAGTAGGTCATACCAGGCCAGCTGTATGGCTCTTTGATAAAAATTAACTTTTTGTAAAAGGACAATGCAAACAGGATAAGATCTTTGGACTTCACATAAAGTGTTCTAAGGGAATCTATTAAACTAGAGAAATTGGGGATTAGTATGAAAACGGTAAAAATTCCTTTGAACCACCAATAAGGGGAATCTGAAAAGGTCAGATGTGGTACTAAGATATTTCCAAACAATTTTCAGTAGAGTGGGAGAATGTGAGTGTTGGTATGGAAAGCATAAGAGACAGGTATCAAGAGTTCTGTCTACAGTTCTAATCACTGATGTTCAGAATATGAGTTTGGGTTTAAATAGGTGCAGAGAGGAGATGCATAATCAGGATTATGTGATGTCTTTGCCTGCAGTAGGAAAGAAGCAGACAAAGAAGTGGACAAAGAACATTCCAGAAAGTAACTTATACCTACTCAGTTACAGTATAATCAAAGACAGTATGTGGACAACCACATAAAAATTTTCCACTTTTCGAGAGAAATGTCAGCATGAGTGGATTCCCGGATCACTGCAAGAAACTTTGTCCTGTTGTCTGACCTTGTTGGATTAGTGATCCATAACCAAAAGAAATACCCTATGAATCAGAATGCAGAACAAAACCATCTCCTTAGCTGAAATATTTGGTGGTACCAGTAGGTGACACTGAGCTTCCCATGACAGAATCACATATCAAGTTTGCATGGCTCAAGCTGAAACAATAAAGATAAATATGCTCTCTGCTCCTAATAGTTGTTAGCTCCGGTCAAACTAAACTATACCTGTCATTGAATTATTACCATCTCAGCTCTGGAGCCAAAAGGTAGACACTTTTGCTGATTAATGCAGAGAGACATTTAGGTATTATGTTGCAAAGCAGAATGCTTAATCTGTTGTTCAAAATGTTTCTTAGCTATCCAAGATCTTTATGCAATGAACTGTAGAATGTTATTTATCAGTAAGGGAGCTGTGAATAAACTTGCTATTAAAAAAAAAAAAAAAAAAAAAAAAAAAAAATAAGGAGTGAAAAAAATTTCTATTAAAAAAAAAAAAAAAAAAAAAAAAAGTAGAAACTTCCTAGGATCACACCTTAGTTTCAATACTCCTTGTTATTGGGAAGCTTCAATGGGCATTAGTTTACTACAGAGTAAAACTACATGATACCTGGAGGCAGTATGAGAGAAGAGCTCTGAAAAACAGTAAAAGAAACTCTCTCAGAACTCAGGTCTTACCTCATACCTCCATGCAGACAGGACATGGTGCCCAGCCATGCCCTTTGAAGGAAGAACGTGTCATGTCCACGGGCTCCTGATCAGGCACGTGAGCTGTTTTCATACTTATGTCAAGAATAAGTTCTTCAATGGTTTATATAGCAAAATATTCACCCCTGAATACATTTTCATAGTTCAAACCTTAATATGGTCTATTGATTTATCATTTCGAGGGTAGTACAAGAGGCATTATTTTCTAGCACATTATTTTAAATTTCCAGAATGGCTACTACCATGGAATTTATTACTTTTCTCCTTCTCAAACACTATTAGCAAGTATTGCTTCTGAGGTTAAATTTAGTAGCATTATATGAAATGTATCCTGTTATTTGTGTAGATACTGTAAACATTGTGACTGGAACACAGCAAGCTTCACCATTTCCAATAGGAAACTGAAGCCAGGAACATGGAAATAGCACCATAAATAATCCTCATAGAATATTTTTACCTATGACTAACTCCTCTTCTTCACTATTCCCTTAAGTTTGCATTTCCAGGACAATTAAAGAAAGTTAAATAGTTTTTGTCATACTGACTGGTGAATTAAATCTAATCCTTTAATTGAAAAAACTCAGCCCAGGAGACTGCCATTTTACAGACAAAAATCTGGCATGCCAATGTTGACCTAAGGAAGCCATCAACATGAATTATTTGGTTTAGTGAAATACTGTTACAGTAATAAAAGTCTCTTTCATAGTTTGTATACTGTCTGCATCTTGAATTGTAGCAGCTTCTATGAACACCAACAGACTGAGCAAGTTTCACATCTGTCACAAGCATAAATTTTTTTCTGTATTTGCTACATCTTATCTACAGTTGCCTTTTAGACAACCTGCAGATAATTTGTCTAAGCATAGTCAGTAGTTTGGTAAAACCTTAAAGCCCTATCAGCTATTTAAGCTCTCATGTGCCTCCAGAGCAATTCTGTATTCACCTCTAAAAGACTGCACAGACTGACCATTGTGGTAAGTCCTGTATAAACACAAAAAGAAGAGGATATTTTAAGATGTGACAGAACATCGATCTTCTAGAGGTGGAAAAGGAGTAGAACATATAGACAGAAAAATGGAAGCTAAAGCATAAAGTAAGGACAAGGTGGCTTTTCAAAGATACTTAGGTATTAATATAGAAAATGGGCTAAAGAGCTGGGGGAAGATTCATGAGAAGGCATTGAATAGCACTTAAAATATGTGACGTGATCTATGCCCTAGATATTCTAGCCATCGACAAATGACTACTGGGCACAGTAAGCAGACTTTCAGCCAGTCGCTGGGCCTTACCACACACCAGAGTGCATGACTGAGAAGAACTTGTTGTATTTTTTTCACATATCTTCTCAGTTCCCAGAAATGGCAGATAAATTGGTGAGCCTTCACCATCTGAGGAGTGGGCCACCATAGTTTGACTTGAAAGAGTCCTGAATATTTGTATCTTGCAGGCTATAGGGGCTATAGGTATTCATAGAATCACAGAATCATAGAATCATTAAGGTTGGAAAAGACCTCAAGGATCATCAAGTCCAACAGTCAACCCACACCACCTAACTCACTAAACCATGTCCCTAAGCACCACATCTACACATTTCTTGAACACCTCCAGGGATGGTGACTCCACCACTTCCCTATTCTCCAAAGCTCTCCTTTTGTTGTTAATGTATTTGTAAAAACATTTTTTATTATCTTTTACCACTGCAGCCAGGTTGAGTTCCATTTGGGCTTTTGCCTTCCTAATTTTAACTCTGCATGACCTAGCAAGATCCCTGTACTCTTTTTGGGTTGCCTGACCTTTCTTCCAGAGATTGTAGAGTCTCCTTTTTTCCCCTGAGTCCCAGGAAAAGCTCTTTGTTTATCCAGGCTGGTCGTCTTCTCCGCCATTTTGTCTTTCTACAGATGGGGACAGCCTGTTCCTGTGCTTTTAAAACCACCCTCTTGAGGAACGTCCAGCCTTCCTGGGCCCCCTTGCCCTTCAAGACAGTCTCCCAAGGGACTCTCCCAACCAGCATAGTAAACAGCCTAAAGTCTACCCTTCGGAGGTCCATCTTAGTGGTTTTACTGGCACCTCTCCTTACTTCACCAAGGAAAAAAATTGTAAAAAGCTTCCTTTTATTTTTTTTTATTCTATTTTTTTTATTTTATTGTAAAGCTTCGTTTTATTCCATTTTTTCCATAAAAAAGTTAATTTGATGAACAGTAATATATTCTGAAGAAGAATGATCAATTTTTGTTGAGAGCC
>NW_010105201.1:0-7312 GCF_000699245.1 Pterocles gutturalis | reverse complement strand
GCTCTACTCATAGCAGCAGAGCTGCCAGCACTGATAGTAGAGCCTTCCCAGCTCTAACTGTCAGCAGTTCTGGATCGCTCATTCACAATTTCTGCACCATCTTTTGTAATTAGGGATATGTTATTAGTTTTCTTTCAATGGTGTAATAGATGTGTGCATTTATAATTGCATTAGTTCAGCACTGAGTTCTTAAACAGTTTGTTTCATTTGCATACCTTCTGGTACTTTTTATTTATTTTCTTCTATCGATGTACCTCAAGCTGAGCCATGGTGTGTATATATCCAGAAGGAACTTTATGCTGACAGCAGTTATCTTCTGCTTTGTATTAATGATATTCCAACTATTGCTGTTAGCTGTAATGTTTAGCACAATCCATGAAATCAACCAGAAGGGATAAAAGATAAAGACTGGAAACCTGTAGACCTTCTGAAAAATGGATGAATAGACACTGAATTTATTCACAACAGTCAATATTAATTAAAGAATTAAAATTATAGAAATATACAGTAGTTGTCTGAGGAAGCTTTAGTAAAACCCACTATGCTTTAGAAAGCACTTAGGCATTCAGACCAGACAGCTTACTGACTCCAAAAGACTGAGTTTTAGTCTGGATAGCTGGCATTTGGATAGTTGACAGTATAATTTACATTAGGTGTAATGTGGAATTTTATGTACAATAAATCATCTTGTGGGAAAACTCATAGATGGAATAAATCTGTGTTAGGAGGAGGTGATTAAGGTTGCAGGCAAGCTGACTGCAGGGGTTTTCATGAAAATAACACTTCAGGTCTCAGGAAGGGTCAGAAACTCACACAGCTCTAATGCACGGTGCAGTCATATCTTCTGCATATATGCCTCCTCCCGTCACCAAGGAAGGTGGGCCATTGACCATGGAAAAGTCTGTGACTGTTTTTATCCTACTCTGTCCTCAGTCTCTCTGGAAAAACATTAATTACATGTTTTATTCCTGTGTTCTGTATTTGTAGTAATGAAGAGGTGGAAGAAAGAAGATGCAGAAGAAGAAAGAAAAAGCTGAGATCACCAGCTGTGCTATATTGTGTTTAACTGCAAAATTATCTTAGGATAAGGAGACAACAAATCCCATTTCATTTAAACTCTGAAGTCACTTTAAACCCAAAGAACTTGAAGATATGCTTTAGCAACTGGAGAAGCTTAGATTCTCTCTTACATAGTGTGTTTTTGTCTGATAGGACAGTGGGTGTCTAAAATTGTGAATTCTTAGATTTATTGCCTTATAAAGGGATATTGATGAATATAAAACCCACAGTTGTGTGTGTATATATTTTTTTTTAATATATATAGATATTTGTAGGGGTGTATATGAACTGCTGGCTTTGTCCTGTGAGATATATGTTGCACAGAAGCAAAATTAACTCTTTTAGGGGAGATCTGTATTATATATAGTTTATGAGGTTGTAACATTGTTTTCAAAGTGGGGTTCTCTGCTCTTGAGTGATTTTGTCCATAAGAAGTACATTACTATGGAAGTGCGAGACCAGTTTTATGGTGATTCATATGTTCAGAGTGGGAAGTGTTGTTTCCAAATATGAAAAAGATCACTGAAGCAGCCCAAGAGGGCCAAGACACATAACCTAGGAAAATATTAATTGTCCCAGCTACCTCCCAGCTTGGCAAATGCTATACTTAAAATCAGGAAACCATTATGCATTCCCTTTATCAACACTTTCTTTTCCTGCAAACCTAACTCCAGGTGGTTAAATCATAATTCAGACTGAACAAAGGACTGATAAATTCTTAAAAGAAAAAGTATTTTTTTCCCTTTCCACTTTTTCAGAGTTAGGCTACAACTTTAGGTTGTAAACTTGGGGTTTAGATATACGACAGTTGTTAAACTGAAATGAGAATAATGCAAGATGCAATAGCTGAATTTCATGACTCTTAGAAGAATACATAAGCAAAGGAGGAGTGGGAAACTATAGCCTTTAGGAGTCTGACCTCCAGAATTCTACACATCTTTATAGCTAGAAAGCAATTTATACAAGCTAAGTCTCAGATAATAATGGTAACTTACTAACAATCACTGCACTTTGGGAGAGAATTTTTTGACCTAGCACATGCCTAAGTTACAGAAATTCTTGAATTTTTGTCTCTGACCTGTAAAAACAATTTACTTGTTGAAGTTCTTTCAATTTTGATATCTATATAATGAGACTAGTGGTTAGAACTGTTGGGTCCTGTGTAGGTGTACGTAAAGCATAACATGACACTGTGCAATGATGACCCCGCCTCTCATATTTCGACACTGTAGATAGTTATTAAAAAACTGTGTTATGCTGCTGTATATATAGCCTGTTCCCTTACTTAGTAAGTTATTAAGAGACCACCAGATTCTCCTCAGCACTGCAACATGTCATATAAACATTAGGGAGATCTAAAGATTTCTTGAAACAAATTCTAACTATTCTGGTGCTGAATTTTACATTAAGGGACATGTTTTGTTTTTTTTTCTCTCAAGGGTAGATAAGAACCTTATTTCTGATGTTTGTTGCCTATAAGATATAAATATTTTGTCCGAGAAATGTAATTTTCTGTGTATTTTGGTGTTCCTTTCAGAAAGTAGAACAGTTTGCATTGGAAAAGTAGCCACAAATTACCTACCCACAAAGACCTCGGAACATTCAGCTGAGCAGTGAGGGGACTATTTCACAAGAAGGTACTAAGCAGTACTAAGATTTTGAAAGATTCAGGAGAGAGTTTTCCTGCTAAGCAACCCATCCAAGCATGATGATGTCCCACTGCTTGCTGGGACAGAATTTTTGCAAAGCATAGCTTGTGTAATATATACTCTGTCTGTGTGCAAGAACGTTTGGTAATTACCTTAGTGCTGAGACTTAGTGCCTTCTTTCCAGTTCTCAGCAATATGAAAGACTATATTTTGAAGTATCTCTGCCTGAATTTCATTTAGAACTTGATTCCACAGGACATTGAGGAAGTAACTTTACCCTCATAAAATTTGAGATCTGTGGATGCCCTGTATTTGAGCAGGCAAATGAAAGGTATTGTCTAAATCCACAGTACTGTTTCTAATCACTCTCTAAAGGTGAAAATAACCTTTTTTAATTCTTGCAGCCTGACCTGTCAATCCTAACGTCAGTCATACTTCCTGCTCCTGAGTGCCAAAATCTACCGTTTTTATGTTGTTTGGCTTGTGGTCAGCCCTCAGAAACAGAAACCTGACATGAAGTAAATGATCAATATTTATTCTAAGAAGTCTCCTAAATTTATTCCAGATAGTTACAATATTGCAGGGGGTTAACAGGCAAGACCACTAATTCCAGAACCTTTGCAATTTTTCCTTGAGCATGATGCATACCTCTAAATGTAACACCAAATTTGGCATGAGAAACAGAGGAATGTTCCAGTTTCAATACTTCTAAACTTCTCTGACCACTCAAATATCCAAGAAGTGCTGATCTATGACATATCCATCAACAACACCTACTATGTGAGAATTAAATGTGTTGCACAATAAAACATCAGCTGCAGCCCTGTGTATCTTGCTTAACTGCAGCTCAGATTGCTTTTGTTCTGTAAATCTTGTTTTAAAACTTACTCTCATAAAGCCAAAGTATGCAAACAAATGTAGTTTAAGGGGCCTCACTGGTGGACTTGGGGGTATTTTTTTCCTGACTTCATCATTTCTGCGAGGCACATGTTTAAAAAGCATGAAATTAAATGAATGTTTTGCCTGATTTTGGCTTTCAAAAATTTATTTTAGTTCATGTAAATGGGCCTCAGCTAGGGCACAACTAGGAGGATCAAAAACACATTAACGCCAGACTTGCCTCAAGGTGAAATCTCAAAGACAGACTTCAAAAAACACAGGGTTTTTTTTTTTTTTTGTTTTGTGTTGGTTGTGTTTTTCCATCCTAAACTGTGATTGTTAAGTTACTCCTACTTCAGAAAATAAACTTCTATGTGGCCAAACCTGAGTCTTCAGGATACAGCTGAAATTAACACAACTGTGTAGAATAAAAACATTTTTAGAACAGTTTTAATAAACAAGTAGTCTTATGTTTTTAACTGCATCTAGTTTGGGGGTTGGTTTTTTTTTTTTTTTTTTGGAAAGTAGAAATTTTATTTTCTAATCTTTCAATAAGTATTGTAGTAATAAACTTGAAATGTCTGTGACATTTTAAATTAGTTTTTTACAATTTTTAATAGTTTTCACAGTATCTACAATTCCAATACTTTAATTACAATCTCCTAATCTTATGTCTGAAGTGAAGTTTCTTGGAACCATGGTTATACAAGCAGTTTTCAGAAAAACTAGGCAATTAATGCTCAGTCACTGGAAAATTTTGAAAGCTCTGAAAATTTGAGATGGGGTAAACTGACTTTATACACAGACTTTTGCTAATAAAGACATTGCAATACGACAAGCATGTGCAATTTCTGGTGCTGAGTTTCCTATATCTTTCATTTTTTTGCATGAATTTATAAATATAGCTGGAGGAAGTTTTCAAATGTTAAAGTAGGTAGAAAACATCACTTTGCTTTATCAAAGAAAGTTTTATATTCATGCTGACAACCTTTCTCATTCCAACCTGTGCTGCTAATTATGGCTAAGTTTTCAAATAGTCTAAGAGGAGTGAGCAGATTAATATAATTAGTACATTTTCTTCTATGTATTCGTGTTCTTAAAATATACTCCCCAAATGTTTTATAGAGGTGAAACTGAGAAGAGAAATTGGTCAAACTAGTTTATTTTTCATTTAATATATGTAAATTCTGTTATGGAGTTCTACAAGGTGCCAACAGCTGTTTTGTTTCAAGAAACTCAAACAGAACAGATTTTCATGAGAGAAAGAGTTAGCAATGTCCTTCCAAAGTCAAAAATCCATGTATTAAGTACTTCAGAAAATAAATCACCTACACAAAAGGAGTCTTGTAGTGCACAAGATGTGATAGCAACTTATGCTTTCTGGAAATATATCCTTAGTCTTCATATTTAGTCACTGAAGAAGGATATTTTATTAACTGAATTTAAAGAGCAATAAGGAAACGGATGCCCCATCCCTGGAGGTGTTCAAGGCCAGGCTGGATGAGGCTTTGAGCAACCTGGGCTAGTGGAAGGTTGGAGGGGGGTTGGAACTAGATGATCTCTAAGGTCCTTTCCAACCCTAACCATTCTGTGATTCTATGAAATATTGTTCTGTTGCATGTAGAGCACCATTCTGCAGCTCTTTCTTATATCCTTTCATTGATCTTATCCTCTAAGCACCTTATTTTGTAATTTCAAAATGAATGTGTTGAAAATGTGAAATAAATGAGCTACTAAAATGATACTGCAAAGTGATTATTTAAATTAAGCTGAGCCTACTTTACTTTCCTTAAAAAACACAGTGAACTCTATAGCCCTCTTCAGCCTGACAACTCACTGCAAGAATTTTCCTCTTCAAACAGTGAGAAAGAGGTGAAAAAGATTAAGACTATGTCTGCATTACAAAGTGAAGGAGAGGGCAAAGATACTCTTTTTATTTAGAAATTAGTTCAAGTGAAAATCTACGCTACCATGACAATCCTGCTCTTAGCACACAACCGCAGTGTAATGTTACCTTGGTTATCTCAGTGCAGTTCTTCAGTATAAACATATAGTCTGTAACGTCTACAGATACTGTCTCTCTCTCTGTCTAGTCTTTTCAACATCTAAAGTCTCCTAACCCAACTAAATTCTATAAGCAGGAAGAAGATTGATTTGCTACAGAAGATCCTGTATCTACTCTTAGAGTGTCATTCTGTAAGAAACTTTGAAAAGCCTCACTCACCAATCTGTCAAATAAATTAAAATGTGACCTCTATCAGCCTGTGCTGACAGACATTTATCTATGAAAATGAATGAACACGAAATTCAGTAAATCAAAGTGATCAAGCTTTGTGTAGCCATAAAATCTTGATTCAGACAACTCAAATGTATTCCTGAAGTTCATACTGAAGTGTAACCATTACAGTGAAACACTGAACTAAATTCTCCTGGGGAAAAAATACAGTGCTAAAGACACAAGAAAAGTAAGATGATGAATGGACTTGCTAAATGTAGCTGGTGACATATTTGCAATTGTAGGAGACATTTAATATAAAATCTACTATACAAAATCAATGAAGCAAAAATTAAATAAGTTAAAATATGGTTAGCTGTTCAATTTCAAAAAATAATTGTCAATAATAAATCATCATCCTGTGAGGACTGGTGCCAATGGACTTCCACACAGATCTGTTCCTGGTTTGTTGCCATATCACCTGCTCTTATCAGTGACTTGGAGAAAGATACACAATTTAATTAGGTAAGAGTTACATGAATACAAATGTACACATGTAAAATTTGAAAATAACTCAAAACCTTTTACAATAGTAAATAAGATATAAGATAATTACAGGGAAGGATGTAGCTCTGTATGGTGTTGTCTGGACATATGTGTGTGATATATTACACACACCACTCGTATATCTGCTATGTATGTAATTGTCCTGGTTTTAGCTGGGATAGGGTTAATTTATTTCTTAGTAGCTAGAATAGTGCTGTGTTTTGGATTTAGCACAGGATTTGGTGTGAGAAGAAAGTTGATCACATACTGATGTTTTTAGTTGGTGTTAAGACAATCAACAACTTTTTAACTTCTCATGTCTTGTGAGTGTGCAGGTGAACAAGAAGGGGAGAGTATAGCTGGAGCAATAGACCCACAATTACCAATTTACAGTCTGGGGTTAGGTTTAGGATTGAGGACCAAATTGGTCAATGATATATTCCATACCATGCAATGTAATGCCCTGTATACAAATGAAGGTTTGCAGAAAGTTTCCCTCTGGTGCTCTCTTGTGGGATTACAGTTTTGGGACTTGCCCTGATCCAGGATCGTTACTCAGGAACAGACTGAGCCTTTGTCAGCAGGTGGTAAGCAGTTGAATGGTGTATCACTCATTTGTATACTATTACTATTATTATTATCATTATTATTTCTAGTTTTATTGTATTTCATTTATTAAATTGTTCTTACCTCAACCCATTTTTTTCCCTCTGCCCCTTCAAATCTCTCCCCCATTCCCTGGGGCCATCTGTGCCCTGCCGGTCAGCTTCAACAGTGGTGCTAGGGGAAGGTGAAGGAGCAGATGCTTGGTGTTTGCAACTGGTCTGGATTAAAACTATGACTGTTGCACAAATGTTGGGGCAAAGGCATTCCCCCTATCTGTTTCTTCGTGGAATCATAGATTCCAACCATCAACTAAACACCACCTTAACCTGCTAAATCATGTCCCTAAGCATCACATCTA
>NW_010105200.1:0-7257 GCF_000699245.1 Pterocles gutturalis | reverse complement strand
CATTATATATATTAGTATAAATATACATATGAATGCAAATATATATTCAGAAGTTTCCCTTCTCAGCATAACTTTACAAATGGTACTGAAAACAGACAGCCTATTCCATTTATGTAGGACAAGATTTAGATATTTCTGTCTGAAAATGGTAGATGTCTATCAGCTGTAAGCAACAAAAGCACAGCATACAGTGAATATTTTAGTCTGTGTTGCCATAAGGTATCTACTATGTGGACAAATGGGTAAGAATAGAACAAAGTGAAATTTCTATAGGCTTAATATGATGCCTTCCATGGAAGCATGCATTTCACAGACTAAGCATACAGATTATTCTGACTGGTTTCACAAAAATAATAATTCTGAGAATAAATTGAATAATAATATTTTATTTGGAACTGCAAGAGAAACGTAAATAGATGGTAACAAGTCATAATTCAACGCACCACTAATTGTTAAACTCTCCTTAGTTTTATAAAGAAGACCCACTTAAATGAGAAATAATTCCTCCCTAATTTGAAAGATAGAATCCTCCATTTGCATAATGAACTTGATTATGAGGCACTGATGTAATTCTCATTCAAGGAGAAAATTACTAAGTAATCATGTTTTACCAAGCAACCCTGCACCACCTATTGGTCTGTAATTTCTCTAAATATCAAGCAGGCCAAACTTGGTTTGTGTAAGATGGTATGGAATAGGATAAATTTTGTGCAGAGAAGAGATTTAATACAGCGAACAGGTCAGCACTAACATGTATTATTAAATAAAATAGCTTACCTATTCCAAACACAACTACTACTGCAGATTCTATCACTACAGCTATAGCTTGCTCTGGAAGGCTTTTTTATAGAAGATGAGAAAGGAATTTACAAAGAAATACAAAACAACACAGCTTCAGACAAAAATTATATTATGAGCATCAGAAGATTCACATGTATTTCTTAATATCTGTAGAAAGCATCTTTAACCTGACCATACAATCCCATACACTGTGACACTTGTAGCATTCTTAAGACCAGACAAGCACACATTTCTGTATTGAGACAAAGAAAAATCTGTTGTTAAAACCCTAGTAGATAGAAATAACTGTTTGAAAAAAAGGCGAGAAAAGTTGAAGGTTGAGAAAAAGCATGAGAAAGCACAAATTAAGCCAGCAGTACCGATAGTTTTACATTAATTTACAGTTTTACATTAAATTACACTGCTGTGCATCTATAAATTAATTTAATTAATTTCTGTTACTATCTACTAATAAAGCCTCTGGTAAGTAAATAAAATGCCTCTCTACTATGTGTCACTTGTGGCCCAGCAAGAGTGATCCACTGGAGCCAGCCTGCAGACATCTGGGCCTTCAGAGAGACAAGTAAAAACACAGGACCATGTAAGAGGACCAACTGACTGTAAAAATATTCAGCTGCTGCTATGAGTCATTTAACAGAGAAAGATGGAAAGAGAGGATATACAATAAGAAAATGCTTCTATACTCAGTTAAATCCAAATTTCTATTGAATTCTAAAAGCTGATTTACTTTTAAATTTTAAATTGACCAAAAGACGGAAAGTTTAATATGTTGACCATGGGTTTTTGAAGTTTTCACAGAAAGCCCGACATGATCATAATCGTAACACCATGATCATAATCCCAGGACTTGTACCACGCCCAAGAGATAGCAACAGATACAAATCTTAATTTATCTCTTAAGGGATTTAGTTTTGTATTTTCACACAGTACTTTTAAGGGACTTTTTTTTTTTCTCTCATTAATTTCAGTAAATATATCCCTAGCCTTAAAATAGTAAGTTTACATAACTATTGTCCAACTCAATTTTGGGTAAAGTTAAGAGCAAATAAGTTGGTCTACAAAGCAGCAAGGAAAAAGTTTAATCTTTCAGAGTACAGGCCTAATTCTCTAACTGGTTTGCTGTCACAGACCTGGAGAAATAGGTATATTCACTTAATTGCTGAAATTTTGAAATACAAAGATAACTACTTGTGCACAGTATTTCTCCGTTAAAGTTATAATGGTTACATTCTTCTTCAAAGTTCTTTACAATCTTGTATTTCCTATTAGATAATTCTTTCTCAAAGAGGTAAATTAATGAAATGTAAAAATACATTTTATAAGGAGGGGAACAGAAATGTGAACTAATCGGATTTACAGATACAGCTAAGTACTACATGCCAGATATATACTTGCATTTGTAAAGTAAGTAAAGCATTTGTAAAGTAAGCAAAATATGTCAAAATATTTCTCACAGAGATGTTAATGTCCAACTTCAATCTAGCATTTGAAAGACGGTAACAATTATTTCCGCAGGGTGTATTTACAAATGCCAGCATGTCCCCATCCTGGCTCCATTTTTCATTTTTGACTTGTTACACCATGTGAGTTTGAATTTTATAAATTCCATAGCCTTATTTACACTTCTCTTTAACTACTGTGCTAAGACACAATGCAGGTTTATGATCAAAGACGTTTTGAAAGATCTGATTGCACTGCTGTGCATCTATGTATGTATATTTCATGTTACATGTATTATAAAATTGAAAAAGGTGGATAGCACAGGTAACATACAAAGTGCCCTCTTGTGGTTCCAGGCAGGTAAACTCAAACCGATTTACAGTACAGCACATATTTAAATAGGTTTCTAATATATAACCACATTATTCGTTGAAAACAGTATCAATTGTTGTTATCCAGTCTAGAATTTTTCTTGCAGCAAATACCACTAATGTCACTTCTTTGTCCCATCTGTGTGTAGTAATTGACAAGTACAAGCTCTCTCTGTAATGGATCATGCCTGAGGCAGACAATATCTGTGCTACAGTAATGACATGGCTGCTACATAAACTTTTGGCCATGAAAGCAAGATTGTCCTGTCCCTTCCGATACAGCTCTTTAGCTATACCAGAAGAAAGTTGTTTGGCATTCCTTATTCAAAATGCCTAACAGCCCTATCTTGCTTTGGACTTCATTTATCCAACAAAATTAATCTCAATGGAAGATAGATTTGGTAGAATAACTTAATGGCAGCCTTTAATCACAAATCAGTTCAAGGGCAGACGTGGCCTGAAATATTGTCACTTTTAGATACGCACTAGAACTTTCATTCGGTTCTCCTATACAATATTTTTTTCTGCCTCACTGGGATGTGGAACTTCAATTTCAAAAGCAAGAAATCTTCCAAGGTAAATGATAATCCCACATTCTCAAGCAAGGGTTGAATCAGCAATCTACCAATTTTGCTTTAAAATGAGATTTACAAACCCATCTATTATCTGTTCGTTCAACAATAAATAAAAAGGAAGTTGTCTTAAAATGTAAGACTAAACAGTGACACCCACAAAAAAACAAAACAAACAAACCAAAACAAAAAAAACCCCAATTAATACCTTTTTGGCCTTGTTTTTTTTTTCATAGGTCTCTGATAATGGCTTTCTTTTTTCCTGAGTAGTGTCTTTGGAGAATAAATATTCAAACTCAGTAGTATCAAGTATATCAGGTTCTTCTAGTGACTCCCATAATGTTGGCATAGCAGTTTTCCTATAAAGGGAAAGATAATAAAAAAATTCCCAATAAGCATTTATGAAAAACCATACTAGATCTAACTGTAATAGATTAAAATCCATAATAGATTTAAAACTGAAAGCAACATGCACTGCTGTTATACAGCTTTCCTTCCCCATACCTTGCTATTGTGATGAGTCCAAATGTTTTGCAGATGACTGTACCAAAAATTTTAGCTATTTATCATCCATGCCTGCTAGACTACCAAAATGCATTATTTATATTGTACAGTTTTCTGCACAACTAAATATTACAACCGCAGCTTCTGCAAATATATGTCGAGAGACTTCTGCCACTTCAACAAGGATTATGAGTATTTAAACAGCAGCTTTTTCGAGTAATTCCCAGTAATCTATTTAGACCTATAAAACTAAACAATATCAACAAATAGTGAACAAACTTCATTCTAGCATGTTTTAAGAGCACTTGGGCTCATTTGTATCTGACTTTATTCACTTCATGTTAGCTGCAGATGTATGCTCACATTTATCTTTGCTCCAGATCTAAGAAACTTGAGTAATTATGTGGCCTATATTCTGGGAGATTAACCAGTATTCTGCTTCATTCAACCAACTGTAAATTTTAAATGGAGATTATCTTTCCTTCTTTTTTTTGCCTTCCATGATCAGATTTAGTTTTGGAACTGTTTGGAACTTGTTTATACAATCCTGTAGCTTTATCTGGATTTGGGGAAACTATTATGTAGTGCTGCAAACAAGGCACTTCAGTTCTCAATGTGTGGTGGTTCAAAATTTCAATACTTCAAGAAAATGTGTTGGAAAAAACTTGAGTGCTCTTCTTGTCTTTTTATCAGTAGAAGGTGGGCCCAGTTCTTCCAGCAGATGTCACTAAAAGGCAGTGAAATTATTTGCAATTTAAAAAAAAAGTGTTGAAACTCCCTATAAAATACAAATGGCTGATGTCACTAAAGATACTTTTATTTGATGTAATATGCAACAAAATGCAATACCTACTAATCTAAGGGGAACCAAAATTATTTTTTTTTTCAAATTTAGGATTTTTTCTATTTAATACTCTACAGCGCATTTATTAATGTGAATGTTTAAGGAACTCTGATTTTTCCATTAGCATCCACTGATGCAGCACATTCTGTGTCACAGCTCCACAGCTTCAGTCTCCCTGATATTAGCCATAGTGTCGGCCACATTGAAGAAGGAAGGATTCTTTCTGGCTCTGTAACAAGAACTTTGAAGTCCCATATAGCTACTGATCTGAGCTGCAAACCCTTGAAGAAGTTTCCAGTTCCGGAGCAGACCATGAAAATCCTGGACCACTACATCTGGTGACCAGCAGCTCACCGGAGAGCTATGACTTAGACCTTATCGTGCATTCAGCAAAAGCTTGATGAACCAGCAGTACTTCAGAACAAATATTGTTATTTCAGTGAATCAATCAGAAGAATTATAATAGGGTTTATTTATGGACCAACTATTTGTTCACTATGAAACAGTTTTTTACTAGTAATTTTGGGAAAGTAAAATCAAAATGCTCAAACTTCTGTCTCCAAAATAATTCAATGCCTTTAATTCTGAACCATTAAAAGAATATAACTGACATTTCATGAACTGTTTGTTCCTGTCAAACATTTTATATAAAATATTAACACCTTACAAAGATTTGTTATACCAAAATAATTATTCTTTCTCATAAAAATAAATTCAGACATTTTAAATGAAAATTAAACTCATATTTAAATACATTAAAATGCAGATATTTACTTTAACAGTGTTTAAATATAATCCTGAAAATAATTTTTAAAAATATTAAGAATTGTCATAAATAATTTGTAATACTTAAATAATTTTTAGTGACTTATAATAAGTAACCTACAATAAATCATCTGTAATAGAATTCCTAATATATAATAGTCACAGCATATAATACAGTATTTAATAGTGTGTATATATAGCATAGAGTATATATTATTATACTGTATGACAAGCCATATACAATAATATCATTTATTAAAATGTTTAAAATAAACTTAGCACCTTTGTAACTACACTTATGCTAAAATAATTTTGAACATAGATCATAATGATTTGAATTTTAAGACTCAAATAATCATGTCCTTTCATTACTTGCACAACACAGGACCTGAATTTTATTACATGATTCCAGCAACTCTTTGTTAGACTAGAAATAGTCCGTGTTGCTTAAGCATCCCCCAAAAATGCTTTCTGAGCCAACCCTCTTAATAGAGCTCTACATTACATTAATAAACACTTGAAGCAAAGTTAGAATCGGCCAAAATCCAAGAGCAGCTGAGCAGCACTGAAAGCACATACCACTGTGGCAGTAAGGTATGCATGTTCTCCCAGAAAGTGTAAATGGGAGTATTTCTTTTCTCCTGCCAGATGAATAAATGGATAACATAAACAAAAGCTGTAGGATCATTTCAAAAAGACTGTCCAAACCTGTTTTTTTTAACGCCTGTTCACCAAATGATCCCTAATAAACAAATCAATAAAACAATACGTTTCATAGTAACTTTAGATTTGACACAACACTATATGCTATTAGACTACTTTCATAGAATCATAGAACCATTTGGATCAGAAGAAACCTTTAAAGATCATGTAGTCCCGCTCCCTGCAGGAGCAGGGACATCTTTCACTAATCAGGTTGCTCAAAAACCCATACAACCTGACCTTGACAACTTCCAATGAGGCTGCATCCACAACTTCTCTGGGCAACTTGTCCCAGTGTCTCACCAACCCTGTAAAAAATTTCTTTATATGCAATCTAAATCCATGTCCTTTCAGTTTAAAACCATTGCCCTTTGTCCTGTCACTACAGGCCTTGGTAAAAAGTCTTTCTCCATCTTTCTCATAAGCCCCCTTTATATATTGAAAGGTCACAATAGTCACAATAAGGTCCCTCCCAAGCCTTCTCTCTTCCAGGCTGAACAACCTCAACTCTTGTCAGTCTGTCCTCATAGGAGAGGTGTTCCATTCCTCTGACCATTTTTGTGGCCCTCGTCTGGACCCGCTCCATCAGGTCTATGTCCTTCCTGTTCTGAGGACTCCAGAGATGGACACAGTACTCCAGGTGGGGTCTCACAAGAGCAGAGCAGAGTGGGAAAATCACCTTCCTTGACCTGCTGACCATGCTGCTTTCAGCGCAACCCAGGATACAGTTGGCTTTCTGGGCTTCAAGCTCCCTTTTCCAGATCATTTTTTTTTAAACTACAGAGGTCTGTATCAGTACTGAGACTCCTCCATAATGGAAGCTTCATGCTACAGGTTCTTGAGCTGCATATATTTCTACATACGCTTTACTTTTCCTTCTCTGACGGAATTACACACAGAGGTTAAGTTCCAGTTTAACTGTTTCTAGAACTGGAATCATAGAGGATGACATAACATAGTCTCTGAAGATGGTATCACCTGAAGTGACTGGAAAGCAAAAATTAAACTCTAAGTTCTCACCTGACCATACTTTTACCATTTCAATTCTAATTTTAATTAAGATTAAAAAAGAAAAAAATCTTTCTAATCTCTTGGCTACATTTTTTCTTTTTAGTGCTAAGACTAGTAATCACCCTGTCTCTAGAGTTGTTCATTGAATACTTGTATTTTTATGAAAAATAAATCTTTTTGTTATAATGCACACAATTTTCATTTATAATGCATATAATTTTAATTTATATTTAATATTTTAAAATAA
>NW_010105199.1:25364-50119 GCF_000699245.1 Pterocles gutturalis | reverse complement strand
GGTCCTGCCCAGTCAGAACCTTTACGTACCACACCTTTAACTCTCTCCCTCTCACCCTCGGCTGGGGGCAGGAATTGTGTGCGCAGGTGTGTGTGGTTTTGGTCCCCAGCCAAGGGCTAACCCATCACAGCTGCTAATGGTGTGTTTGCACGATGAAAGAGGAGCTGAACAGCTTTTCATGCACCATAAGTAGAAATAATAAGAGATTAGCTGTAACAGCCAAAACCAGCCCTGAGCGCAGAGCACTTATTCCCCCAGCACCACAAGACAGGGCTTGCTGTACTCCTCCTACCTCCACACAGACAGATGACAGGCTCTACACCCAAATTACTCTGCCTCCAAGGAGCACTTGCTTCTCATTGTCCTTCTATCACGCAAAAAACCCTCCTTCTCCCCAGCCCTCACCACTGGGGCCCTTTCTTCATAAAGCCAACCACATGATTAAATCCAGTCTGCTGCAATCACAGGCAGCCAAAACGTGTAATAGATGGTACGCAGACGGCTGCAGCAAGCTTTGCTCCAGACAAGTGTCATTCTCCCCACCCCCTCCAGCACAAAACATCCCTCTAACTCACTCTGTTTCTCTCTCTTTCTCTACAGTAAAAAATCAGCCGCAACTGCGAGACAGCACAGCAGAAGAGCAAGAGTTAAGGACATCACAGATGCCCTTGGTTTCTACACAGACAGGAACATCACATCAGATTCCTAGATGACCCTAGGGCTCATGCCCAATGCCAAAGGTCAGAAACAGTTAGAGGAGAGAGGAACCAGAACACCTGAAAAACCACTCTCCAAGTTTTTCCTTAAATCCCCTCTTGTAGGTAGAACACGTTTTCCAACCACACCACCTTTGTGATCTCAAAAAGTCAGACAGCATCTCATTTACTTTAAGTTTTGCAGAGAAAATGGAGTGATGTTCTCCAAGACTGTATCATTGCAGAATAAGAGAATGGTTTCATTTAAAAGAGTTATTTCTGACTAGCCATTTCCCTGTAAAGTTATTTTGGATTTCTGTTAAACACAAGCTTATTTCCTTTTGTGAAAACGAGAGCTGAAACTATGTCAAAAAAACCAAATGCACACCAAGCATCAACTTCAGAAAGAAGCAAGAGAAGAGACCTCATGGCGATGCCAACAGAAGAGGGGCAGGAAGGGGAAGATGTTCAATTCAGCTGTCCAGAGTGGCGAGCCATTAGTAGCCCTTTGATTTCCTGTATGTTCAGAAACCTCAGAGTAGAGGTTCCCATGACAAACACGGTGACAATGTGACAGCCTTACCTAGCAGCTTCTGTAGTGCGGGTGGGGTGGGTGTCACCAGTAGCTGGTTAGATGAATGCCGTTGCACTTTAGGAGGTAGTTGGTAATATGGACTATGAGGTGACTTGTATGCATCTGAAGAGAGAAACAAAGAGAACTTTTCAGATCAGGAAACTCAGAGTTCCTGGCAACTCCAGCAGCTCCACCACTGGAAAGCATGCCATTCACAACGCGAGATCCAGTAACTTAGCTGGATCACCACACCGTTTGGAAGGACACCTACAATTTACCCTTAGAACAGCAGGAGCAGAGACACGCTATCAGCCACAGCTCCACTCTGGCCAAGCGCCTCCAGGCAGATTCATTTGCCACCTTCTCCCAGAGGCACACATACCACCACCCAAGGGGTGCTTTGCTTTGGTAGCAAGGGAGAAGTTCTGACACAAAACCAAACTAAATCAAGCAATAAGGGAACAATGACGTCCAAGTGTGCATTCAGAGCCCCAGACACTTAGCTATCCTCATGTGGCCGGGGGGACTTCCTCCAGTGCCAGCCTTGAACTCACCCTGAGGTGAGGATGAAGATGTCTGTGAAACAGTTTGAGCATGCAGAAGTTCTAGTGCAGTTTGGTTCTTCTTGGTCTTGCGCTCTGTATTTGCAGTGTTCATTTTCTTGGGACGTCCTCGTTTCCTGCCTGCCATTTTCCTTCCTTTTTTACTTAGCTTCTTCTTCCGTGCTTTGGAGGGAGATGGCTTTTTAACAGAATTTGCCCCAGCCTTCTCTTCTTCAGCACCAGAATCCTAAGAGATTTTTAAAAGCCAAAAGCTCTTTAGTAATTTCTGCCTATAGATGCAGCATTCCTTGTAAGCAAGCATGAATAACTTTGTTAAATCATTTTATGAAAGGAAACTGATGGATCGTAGTTAAAGAACCTGCCAGTGAAACAGACCTGCTCGGGATACGAGCTCTCCCCACCACCCAAGAACTTGTGCTAATTCTCTTCTGGACTTACTCATTGCAGGAAAGGAAATCTGTAACTGTTGTCTAAGAAAAGCTGATTATTCCCCCTGAACTGACTATACTCTTCAATTGAATTTCATTAAAAAGTCAAAGCACATTCAATACTTTAGAATTTTGTGCACAAACAGTCGCATACAACAGAATGAGAAAGGAAATGAGTCTTTGCAAAAGAGACCCTGCACACTTTGACCTCCGTTCAGTGGGTTATGACTCAGGGAAAGCTCTGCAAGCTGGTGCTGAAGGTACGCGAGGATGGACAACCAGCTATTCTATTCACCTTGCAATACTTTTTTTTTTTTCGAGAATTAGCGCTGCAGTTCCCAAGTGCAGCTGTTATTAAATTTCTCCATTATATTTTTGTCCAGGGCAACAGCTATACCAGTTTACACATTCAGAACAAACACAGTCTTCCCACAGACTCGGGCTTTTCCCAACACTGGTTACGATTTCATGCACGGCCAAAGAGAAAATACATCTACTCTACAAAAACACAGGACGTTCACCTTGTTTTCTTGAACCTTCGTTGGAGTAGTTGTGTTGCTCTTATTTTCTCTCTGTTGACGACGTCTAGCTGCCTCTTGTTCCTCCTAGACAAACATTTTAAAAGACTTAATAATTTGCTCAAATATTTATCACTTTTTAATACAGACCACACTGTTTCCCAGCTTAGACTTCTACAAGAGCTAGGTGCGAGTGCTCTTATCATATAATGCCTAATTCATAAAAAAACTTTTATTAGCAGCAAGGGGCAAACACTCACCCTGCCTCAGGCATCACTCAGTGGGAAAAGGAAAATAAGTGCAAGTCGCCCTTCTGCACTGCAGTACCGGCTGTAACGGGTTTCAAACATACAGCCACAGGGCAAAGGAGATTCGGCTCCCACCTCCTCCCTCCTTCTGCCCCTCCCAATCCCATCCGCCAGATCACACACTGCTGTCACAGGTTTTGGTTGGTTGGTTTTTACACTATTAAATATTTCAATAGTTTTACGTATACCCCCAACACTTCATGTGTTGCTATATCACTTTAAAAATCTTACATGAAATGGCAAAGCCATTAATTATCGTCTAATTCAACTTTAGCCAGGACTAGGGAAAACGTGGGCCCTCTCCAGAAGGAATCAGGAGACCTGGGATATGGAGAAGGCTGAGGTACTCAACAACTTTTTTTCCTCAGTTTTCACCAGTAAGTGCCCAAGCCACACCGCCCAGGCTGCAGAAGGCAAAGGCGGGGACTGGGAGAATGAAGCACCAGCCACCATAGGAGAAGATCAGGTTCGAGACCATCTACAGAACCTGAAGGTGCACAAGTCCACGGGACCTGATGAGACCATTCTGCGGGTCCTGAGGGAACTGTGGATGCCCCATCCCTGGAGGGGTTCAAGGCCAGGCTGGATGAGGCTTTGGGCAACCTGGGCTAGTGGGAGGTGTCCCTGCCCATGGCAGGGGGGGGCACTGGGGGGGCTTTAAGATCCCTCCCAAACCAAACCATCCTGGGATTCTATGAAGCCTGTGGAGGAGACTAACAAAATAAAGCAACTTTTAAGCTTGATTTTCTACTAGGCAGTAAGGACAGGAAATTTGAAAAAGCTCGCTCAAAGCCTTTCTTGTACCTTCCAGGTGAGGTTTAATTTCCATAAGAATTCGGGCCATCCCAACACTTCTTCAATTTAACCAAGTTGTCAACTAAACCCTATAAATGGCAGATTCAACTAGCCTCACCACTAAAAGCAGGGATGTTCAACAGTACGTGGATGCCACCCTGCATTTGTTCTTTTTACTCTGAAAAGCCTTTTTCCTCCCAAGTTGGAACTCAGCAATCTGAAATAACCCAGTCCCAAAGCTACCGTTAGTCTGTTTTCAACACTTCCCAAGTCAGTCACTCTGAAGACTAGCGTTCACCTGAAGTTTTCAATTAAGTGGCCTCACGTAATTATCTGACTGGGAATACCAGCCCCATCGCTTGTTTCAGATTAATACAGCCCAGCAGAGTCTCAGAAATCCCTCTGGCATTTTAATTCCTCATGCGATAGCACAGACTGCAGAAGTGACACCACAGTTCACAGCTCAAACAGCCTGTCCCAAAAGGAACATCTCAGTGCTCTTCAGCTTCGTCTTCATACAGCCGAACACTGGGACAGACTCAAACTACCGGTTCTGTCTTCAGCTTCAGTTCTTTAATGGACGAGGAGCTCTTTATAGACCTCTAACGCAAGCGAAGAACACCTTGTGGCTGCCCCATTAATTCTCTATTAGAAAGCCCTTGAACATGATTGTATTAGTGCTTGATGGCGTATGATACTTCACTCCAATTAGCTCCCTACCCGTGTTCCCTGCTTATCAAGAAAATTTGATTTTCTATCAGTTTTGTACATCCTCAACAAGTAGCTGCTCCATTATTTTGAGTTTTCTACAGAAAATGACAGAAACTTACCCTGAGTTTTGGATTTTTGAGACTAGAAAAATAGTTTTCAAGCTGAAAATAGAAAGATAAGATAGTCATTTTCAGAGTCACAACATGAATACATAAGAACAAAATACCAGCTTACGACAACTGCAGAACTTCTGACTGGTTTTCTTCTGATAAGCTACATCAAGAAGCCATTTATATTCATTCTTTGTAGAGACACAGAGATGCTGTGTAGCAAGGAGGACACAATCCAAGCCTCAACAAGGTTTTACCATCTTCACCACTGCCTATCCTTGTTCTAAAGCTTTGTGTCATATATCTTCACTCAGCAGAAGGCTATTTTCAATGAAGCCACTTCACTCTTGTACTCCACTAAAATATTTATCTGCACTCTACTGTATTCTTTAACAAAAGCATTATTAGACTACATCAGACTTAGAAAAATAGTCTTACTATCATCTTGCAAAAAACTCAGCGTGGGAATACACTATTTCTCCACCAAAGTTTACATTGCTACAGGGTTGTTTCTGTTTTCTTTAACTGAAAAAAAAAAAAAGTGAATGCATCAGCGTTGTTATGGAGCTTGGGCTAGTTCTGCAGCAACTGAAAATTCAACTAAAATTGAGATTGAACACGATTGAATGAAATGGTCTGTACACCACAAACCAAACTGAAGAATTCAAGACCCACAGAGTCTTTACTCAGCGTGGAAGCTATAGCACAAGCCCACCGCTCTGCATAGATGCAAATTCTGGAGCAGGAGAAGGAATTGCACTTGTAAATCTGTGCACCTTCAGCGAATGAACGAACTATCGTAGTGCTGTCCGTAACGACACTGTGTGTGGAACGTGCTGCACTGGAGCAGCCAGAGGCTAAGCCACCCAGTACGACTTGCACGTTCAGGCAGACTGAACAGGCAACTGGTGAAGGGCACCCCTCCCAGGTAGGTGTGCTCCAGGTCTGTAAATATGCGGAGGAATATGGAAACAACTCCCAGAAATGGAGCATGTTGATTCCAGAGCGGGCGAAGCAGCCAGAGATTGACTGGCCGTATCGATACTCACTATGGTTCGGTCAATAGTATGCAGGTAGTAAGAAACTGGTTTCCCGGTCCAAGACACAGACCCTTTCAGTGGCGATAGCTCCACAACTCTCATTATAGTGCCAATATCTAAAGGAAGAAAGTCAAGTTAGGGAACCAACATTCGCTCAGTTTGCCGCTCAGTTCTACTCAGCTGAAATGAGTCATGGAATAGTAAAGGCACATTCAAAACAAAAAGATAAACTTTGCATTCAGACAGCAATGCCCTAGAAGAAAGCACTGCGGGGAGTTTAAAAAGCAAGTTCTTATTCTACACACACCCTACAGAAAATGTAAGAGATTTTGAAGATCTACCTTCCATTTCCTAAGAGACAGCCACTCTAGAGTAAAATTACGTGCTAGTGCAAGCTTTTAACAAACAAAACCTTCCTGTGTCTCAGAGACAACTTTTACGAAGAACCCAGCACCAACCCATCTGCAGTAAGAGGCAGGATTTAATTAGGTAGGACCAGTAACGGAACGTCGTTAGATCCAACCCATGTAAACTGCGACTGCACTATATTTGGATTGGGGACAAACATGTTTTATATTTGGAATGAGGACAAACATGTTTTATATTTGCTTTCTTGCCTACATTTGTTTTGTTCCCTAGAATTAATAGGTACGGGATGTGTCTAAGCATTTCCATAACCACCGAACACCGAGCGAGCGGCATGACTGCAGAAAAAATTATGGCACACTTCTAATTAGATAGAAAATTACCTAGAAGGGTGAAAAAGCAAGGTTCAGGATTCAGCAACCTCAACCACTATTTTAACCACATTTTAATACTTGTTTTGGTTTGTCCCAACTCTTTCCACATTTCAATTTCTTTTTCCACATGGCACTGCCACGGACAAGAATGGTATTGAGAAAAAAGGTTGCCTGCTTCTTAAAGCTTTGTCTTTTTCACTATATTTTTTTAAATTATTTAACTGTTCATCCTTCAGATCAAAACATCAGATAGACAGGCAAGCTACACGACTTAATTCCCAGTCAGGCACAAAAAAACCCCACACTGAATAAAAGCCTGATGAAAAACCTCGTCAGGCAGCAGCATGAAGCTAGCGCAGCAGAAGGAAATCACCTTCTCTGCATGTGAGGGATATTGGCCACGTTCTATGCCACGAGGTCGAAGTGGATGACATTTCCCTGCAAGTGTCACTCAGAAGAGGCCATTCGGGCTGGAACAAGCCCCAGGGCTGGGTACATCCCGTGCATGTTCATTCGATATTGGGATTTCTGAATACAGTCTGGGCAATGAATAGGATTAAGACCTAGAATTTATTTCCACAATATTCCCTCACTGTTTGTAGCACACAAAGGTAATTTCTTTTCAGGACCTCTTATCTGAATCCCTGGAAGAGTTTCCTATTAGTGCGAGCTAATAAGTACTCCTACAGTAAGCAATCTCATTCACCCAGATCTTAATTAGCTATCTCTGGGTAATTCTAACATCAATATTCACATTAAGCATTAAATACCAGTTGATATATAAAGCTTCAGCATTCTAGAAAACTATTCCCAGTGAATCCGCACTGGGGTGCAGGCTGAAATAGGATGAAGAACTGGCTCAACTGAGACTCATAATCAGGGCTTTTATTAGGGGAAAACAGTAATACAGCCCCTTTGCCTCCCCACCATGTCTTTAGTAACTGCAGTCTCCCAAACCTAGCAAAGAGAGAGATAACAAAATGGTCAGAAGCCAGGAAAGAAAAGGCTTGAGAGGCCAAAAATCTTATATTTCATCTAGTGCCAGTGTGCTGTAAGAGAGGCAGCAGGCTTTCCTTAGGTGCTCTTTGTCTTCTGAGCAAACCAACAGACTGATCTCAGCTCTCTGGAGGTTTGACAATTTCCAGGAGTACTGTTCTGCGTGGGTTTTGGGTTTGTGGTTTTTTTTTTTTTTTTTTTTGTACTTTTATTTTCAAGTATATGTCCACAAAGGATTGGCAAGCCAGGGCCCAAGGATTATTAAGGTTCCAAACAATCAGACGCTACAGAAAAGAATATCAAACAGGAAGGAAAAGGGCAACTTTGGGCGTCTGATGCGCAGGACATTCGTAACAATTCAAGCTTAGTAAAAATAACTCACAACGGCACTATTTCAGTGAAATGCCTTAATGACAGTCTTCAAATTACTATTCTTGAAAAGCAGTTTACGATGAGTGTCAGGCCAAGAACAGAAAATACAGCTTGAGATTTGTGACTCAGTATGTTCCTTGCCATGTTTGCACAAGGAGGAGAATAAGGTGGTTTTTAAATTTAGGAGTGTTTTGCACTGGACACGGTAAATATGTGCAAAACCCAGCTTGGATCATTCTTTTGCTTGCAAAATTTCCACAATAAAAATTGAAAAAAAGGTCAGAAGCAAAACCAACAGCACAGGGCGTTAGTAATGTCAACGCCTCATTAAACTGCAGTTCACATACTTGCAAAGGACAACATTGGCAAATATCAGCTCTGTGTTCAGAAGAGAAGAAAAACCCAAAACTTTGTTGGCAGTAAAGCAGACACAGCCACTGGGCGTTTACGGGCTAGGTCTGTTTGATCGGTTTTCAGTACAAAATACAAGGCGTGCAAAGTTGAACATTTTGGCTTCTAAGCCTTACAAACCACGACTGGTGGGATTTACCTGTCCAAATTCAGACAGCTGCGGTATAAGGAACCTGCACGCACCTTACGTCAGTCACCGCAGCTCTTTGTACTTAACAAAGAACTGGATCACGCCCTTGAAACACCTGATTTCCTTCAACTATACAAGATGCCCAGCCAGGGAAACGTTGACTTCAGAGACATCTAAACACAGCGGGATGAACCCCATAAAAAGAGTGTCTGTTTGTTCCAGTGTTGGGTGAGGTTTTGTAATTTGTTTGGTTTAAATCCATGTCACTTTGGCATGTATGCTGTAACAATATAACAGCATTTTTTCTACTTATGCAACTCTTTAAAGATCAACAAAAAATCCCCTACAGACATATTCAGATAATGAGCACACCGTAATTGTAATGAACAATAAAAAAGGCAATCGTACCACTCAAGTTTCGACTGTTTATTCTAAAATTTAGAGGTGCAAAAGGTTTTGAGGACACAATTCTCCCACCTGGAAAAAAAAAAAAAAAGTCAGCTACCACTGTTCGTTCTTGAAATTACTTATTCAATATAACCCAGTACAGAGCCCTCCAACAGCAGCCCCAATTAAAACTATCACTTGTATATCACTAAAAAAAAATTACTTAAAGCTTATTCTGACAGTAAGAAAGTCATCTATTAGTCCCGCTAGCTAGCTATGAGGTGACACCTCAAGGATCACTTTAAAATGACAGACCTTAAAACACTTCAAAATTAAAAAATTAAAAAGCACGTTAATTCTCAGTGGCAATCTATAGAAATTTCAATCAGGAACATTAATATCTCATTCCTAGTTAGTATCTTTGGTACACAAGCCCCCAAAGCCCTTTAAAGGAATGCTGATCTCCTTGTCACAGCTATTTGTGGTCACTCAGCCCCAGGCACAGAGCCTGAGCACCTTCGGGAAAGAGAACTCTGCTTTCTTCATTTTGTAAAGAACCTTCCCCACCTTGCCACTTCTTTCAAGCCATCGCTAAACACAAGGCTTTAAAAAAAAAAAAAAAAACAAAACAAACCCATACAAAGAACAACCGCTAAAATTCAAGAAGAGAGCTTAAGTTTTGGGGTTTTACGGTTTGCATCAGAGCCCAAAAGCCACATTAGCTACTTTCAGCACAAAGCTGTACAATGGGAAGCCACAGCTTCTTTGTTCATTCCACACATTTTTCTTTTCAGAAATGCTTCTACCATAACCAAATAAAATTGTCACTTATCCAAGCGGTTAAGAGGAATGAAAAAGACACCTCGGGCAACGTATGGGTCACAGCGGGGTTACTGGACATCCCCAGTCACTGGTGTCTGCAACGCGACTTCTCCAGAAGCACACAAGACATCCAGTGCCAGTGTTCCCATTTTAACAGCCAGTACTAAATGGGACAAGTGAATAGGAGAACCCAGTGCCTGAATTCAGCACAAACTCATACACAAAGCCATGCCTAGACAGCCAGGGAGCTTTCCAGCCTTAGCTGCGGTATGTTTTGTTGGCTCCCGTACCAGGTACGAAAGGACCGGCAGTTCCTCTACCCCACGGAGCTCCACAGAGTCTTCACGTGCAGTTACCAGGTAATCAGGTAGCTCAGAGGAGATACCAAGGTGGGAAGTAAGAAGCCCAAGAAATAACCATTGCGGTGCAGATGCTTGTCCGCAAGGCACAGAATGAAACCCACCAACCTGGCTCCTGATGGCTGTAAGCCAGCCCTTACCACCAGCAGCTCCCCCAGTAAGCAGGAAACCAAAGGAAAAAGGGGTAAAGTTGGATTTGTTACCTTCCTTCATGTTCGCAAATCGCTCCTTCAGTTGGTGATCCACCTCAGGACCAAAGGCAAAGTTATTCACAAAAATAACACTGTAAGATAATGGTCTAGTTAATAAACAGGGACAGAGGAACGGCACCCAAGTATGTACACACCCACCCCCCAACCACCACTCACAGACGCTTCCAGCCTTTACAGCCGCCTACAAAACTGAAAAACGCTGCTTGTCCCCAACTATACAGCTACTTCCACCTAACAAAATGCTTTCTTCTTGCATGATGACACAAAACAGTACCTTACCTTTAGCATTCACAGACGCTGCCTACATCATTACATTTAAAAAATCGTAACGGCATCCTGCTCTCGCAGTTCCTCTCAGCATGCAGCTGAGTTTTGCAGCGTAAGTTCCAACATAAAAACAAGGTGCAAAATGTTTTCACCCCTCTGCCACGGGGAGATCAAACACCAAGACAGGAACTCCCAACACCCTTACAGGAGTTAATCCACATGTGAAAAACGATACTCCAACACAACACATCCCATTACCTCTCTACGTGCATTTAAAATATTACAGCAAAATATCAAAATATATTTTTTCTTCTAGCTCTAAATTTCCCCAGAATACAAAGAAGCAGTTGACATTTCTCAGCAGGTTTTCCCTGCCCTAAACCCAGCACTTCACCCTAACCCCCAACGGAGGAGCTGCATTTTTATTTTTGGGTTAGGAAATCCAATGAGGGCTTTTGTTCCTGAAAAAAACAGTCATATGGAAACAAAGAAACCTGCACATTGGCACAATCACATAAACGATAAAAATGTTTGGGAAAGAAACAGAGTACATCACAAATTTAAGAAATACCCCTTTATTTCTAAGAGCCTGAAAGTCTGGGGCTGGTCTCACTGTCACTGGTGCCCGTTTCCTACTGGCTTGCAACCAGTGTCCTCAACATCTCCTGGAAGCTGCCCGGCACCCTGCACGCATGAACCGTGAGAGCTGTATACTGTATAGATGGTATATTGTTTCAACATAAAGAACCGATTGCTTTGCAAGAGATCTGTTTGAAAACTCCCCTCCTAGTGCCTCCACACATGAAACATGTTCAACAAGGACACTGAGTTTAAGAGCAGCAGCCAAAGCTATTAAAAACCACGGATGAAAAAAATGTTTATACACCAAGAAAAAAAAAAAAAAGTGAATCTTGCTATGCCTTGCTCTTGGAAATTTGGGAAACCCTGCCTGGCAAGTAAGGTTAGCAGGGGTTCTTCCTCCTCCATCCCACCACGTGCCAAAAAAAGAGGCCAAGCATGTTAATGGGACTAGAAAATATCCAGGAAAGGAAGGGAAAAAGCCATAGCTTGCCAGCTATATATTTTTTTAGTGTTCATTCTGGCACAAGACTTTGTACGCACATGACAGGAGTGCAGGAGCCCCCAGTCCACCTTGACTTCAACCCTCGTTTCAGCACGTATCGCTAAGCTGCAAGTACAGCTACGAGCAGGAGTGCTGCGTGCCGCACGGCACCGCGTCGGACCGAGCTCTGGTACAAACGCAGCCTTCCCTTCAGAGCCTGGCCACCGGCCCACGCTCACGGGGAGGGCGACGCTCCAACCTGCTCGCTAAGATCGGATGGCTCCAGGGTGAATTCATCAGACAATCTGCGGGCTCATTAGACAGAGCGGACGCTGAACAGTTAGCGCACTCGGAACAAACACAAACACCTAACAGTTGGGAGGAAAAAGCGACTTCTTTTTGAATTTCTGTATCAGAGAGCAAGGTGGCTGTGGGTCAGCAGGCATACAGTTACCTGCACACCACCAAAACAGACATCTACCAGCATTTCTGCACGCAGTTAGGTGTACTTCAGCTAAAAATTAAAAAAAAAAAAAATTAGATTTGTTCCAAGGCAAGTTGCACAGAGCAGAGGAGCGCACGTTTGGAAAAGCAAGCAAAAAAAGCAAAACCCCAGTATGCTGCAAGGCTGGGACACGTCTGTCCACAAATTAAAAGGCACCTCCAGAAGTTTAACTGAGGTACATCGTATGCAAAAGCCATCGGCCTGGCAGATGCCTTCTTGATGGAGTACTCTTAAAACAGTGTCTTGGAAGCAATCCATAATTGCCACAATGCTGAAGACTTTCCGAGAGCCCTCTTTGACAACTGTCTTCTATCCCCCCACATAATGGGGTGGCCCAGAAGGTCATATAAAAATAAAGACTTTTTTTATTTTCTGTCCATAAGGCTGAAAGAATGCAAAGCCTTGAAAAATACAAAAGTATATTTTATTGCTTTAACAAATTTACTCCCTTTTGCTACCCATCAAATAGGAGCGTAACCCTCTATACAGATCTTCACTGAAATAAATCAAGACAATCAGCTTAAATGAATTCTCAATTTCAGTTGGAACAGACTCAATTGGGTCTTTTGCCTTTTTTTTTTTTTTAAATGGAAAGTAAGCCTAGCTGTATACACCAACAGCCAAGATAACTAGTGCTTTGCCAGAATCACTGACATGAGCTACAAGGATATGCAAAACAAACAGGTTTAGTCTCCTCTGTACAACCAGAATTTATCTTGGATACACCCTTGCACGTAATACCATGGGACACGCACTTAAACCAGTCAGAAAACAGGATCTAAAGAGGCCCGTATAAAAGTTGGCAGATAGGCTTTTGGTATTTGCTATGGAAATTCTATATAAAAAGCTGGCCAGCCTCCCAATTTCCATTTTACAAACTCCCAAATATTCAGTTCATAAAGCAGCATTCAATCGCTGTACTGTACCTTGTGTTCGCAATCCTCTCTCTCCATTCTTCTGAGAGGAAGTCACCTCTTTCCAGCTTAAAAAAAAAGACAAAGAACACAAAAAAAAACCACACACACACACAAGTTAACATTGTTCCTTTCTGCTCTGAATCCCTTTTCCGGACTAGCTCAGGGGTACCACTACATATAGGGGCACGTGAAGTCCTTGGGAAATACCGAGGGGACGAAGCACCCAGGGCTGCTCCTCGGGTCCCGGAGGTGCCTCCCTCTCTGCTCCCACCCTCCTGCCGCAGGATAACCAGGGAAGGGTCCCCGAGTGCCCTCCAAAGGCTGTGCTCCATGGCGAAGCCAGCAATGCCGCACAGCGCCCGGATCTGAAACGATCAGGGAATGCCTCCTCAAGTCCCCGCTGCCCCCCACGGCTCGGTCAGCCCCTCGGAGCAGAGCGGGAATCGGAGGATGGAGACTTGGCATCGGAGGACGGAGACGCGGCACGGCGCTCGCCGGGAGCACTGGCTTGTAATTCAGGCTCTTGTTGCAACGGACAGATAAGCATCTGATTTTTCCATGGTACTAAATATAAATCTTGAATGCTTCTAACACTTTCAAGTTGGAAACCAAGTAACATAACGGCCTTATTTGACAATAATTACAGTTATGACTCCAGTGACTTATACAGAACCTTTCTGATGAAACCACATCAAGTCCCAGGTTAAGACCCGCCACATCGCTCTTGCACAGATCAATGTTTTCTCAGTCGTGCTTTTGAAACGAGAGAGAAATCTACGGGCCATGCTGTTCTGCTGTGCCACAAGTAAGGCAGAAGGAGGGTTGGGGGAGGAAGATAAGAGAAGGACAGAAAAAACAATATGCAACTATATAATTAATGACGCTGACACAGTTTGAAGGGGCAAGTAAGATGATGGTTTATATCAGAACCTCAGGAACATCAAAGCAACGACAGTGACTGCTTAGCATCCTTTTTCTTCATATATTCCTTTGTGTGGCAAGAAGCGAGCGTTTCGCATGCCAGCGCTTATTCTCATTTAGTGACAACCCCAACAGAAGCGCCTGCACTGCAATGCAGACACGCTCAAGCTCCTTCCAAACCTCGCTCGCCGAGCCAGGATACCCGTCTGAGGGAAGCACCAGCGCCTGGTGCCTCCCACCACAGGCTCCTCTTCCCGGCGGAGCAGCCTGACACCTCTCCGAGCCACAGAAGGGATGACACACGGAGGTAAAGCCGCCTGAGCCATTGTGAAGGACAAAGCCACAGCTGCCAACAGGAGCGGGTCTCCTCCTGCTTCTCAGGAGGAAAGGGGGGAAAAAACCAAACCCAAAAAAGTCCAAATGCCCTTCTGCTAGACACTGCAGCCGAGGGGGGAACAGCAAGGGTTCTCCATGAAACATCAAACAGTTGTAAAAAGTTTTGAGTTTTCCTCACCTCATAGACTGAAACATTTTTTCTAGGGCTCTATATGCCCTATTTGTGAATGGAGACCATCTCCAGACTATTTTTAAGAGATAATTTTGTCTCAAAGTCTTATCTGTTCTTGCGGTAAATAGCTTCATGGTTGATTCACCAAGATACAGTACAAGAAAACCCACATGGAGGGCAACTATATTTTACAACAATTTCTGCAAGTCAGCTTCTGTACTGCAGTCCTCCACGCCACACAGTCTCTAATGTCTACATGAGGTTTCCGTCCACTAGCAAAGAAAGAAAAATATTTGAGAAATAGGGAAGCATGATTATAAAGCCATAGTCTAGCAAGAGAACAAAGAACCAGCGTAACATGAAACTATTTTGAAATACTAAGCTTCATATAAAGGTCTTGAAATCTAAACTAAGCGGCTGTTATACTGAATTTGGATCCAGTTCCACTGTATGTTTGTCCTGCCTGGGTGGTTAGGTAGAGCCCAGTTACAACCAAAATCTCCGTGGTTTAACCTGATGTAACACACATGGAGGCTGAACACTTTTTCCCCCGTCTACTTCTGCAGGATAGAGCCATGTTACAATTCAAATGAACCACAACCCTCTTGAAACCCATCTATTTTTGTATTTTAATGTTACCCTAGCTCATGCTTAGCCAATAGATGAGGGAAATAAAATCTCACCAGGAAAAATACTGGAGTACAGAAATAACAAGATGGTCAACTGTGGTTCAGAGTAAATTGGTTATTTTTTCCCCTCTGGAAGCACGACAGTGATTCCTGGATCAGTGGTCTCCTAGACTCAAACCAGAGCACAAGAGCTGTCTGAGTGACGACTGCTGACAACCAGTTTCTTCACCTTCTGTACTTGGGGAGCAGGGATCAACAAATAATGGCCTAAAAGGAGGAAAGCAGGATCTTCCCCACCAACCGACACAGGAAATCCATCAGAATTCCCCCAAAATCCCAGTCAACTCTGTGGTTTACTATAATTTTCAGAGCGAAAGCAGAACTCTTAAGGAAACTCCAACTAACTCCTGGCCAAGGGCTGCAGCAGCTGAACCAGTAGAAGGATGTGGTCCATCATGGTCATGGAGGGAGAGGGTGGCACGGCCGTGCGAAGCCGTGGTGACAGCTACAGGGATGCGCTCAACCTCTTCCCACCAGTATCCCCACCCCCATCGTGTTCCTCCTCTCTCTCTGCAAAACTTAATCTCCTTAGTGAATAATGATCTGGGGGAGACCATCTGTAATGCAGATATTTTCATCTGATTAGACAATGCAGGAGACGTGCTTTATCTAAAAGGATAATTAGCTCAGTGAAATCCGCTCCAGAGTGCTGCCAGCCTGCATTGTTTCTAAATTTAGAAGCCAAAACAGGTTTTTATTCAGGTTTTTCAAACAGATAAATTTGTTCTACGGAGACTGCAGAAATACACTCAACAGCTCCCATTCCTATAACTCGAAGAAAACTGGCAGGTCACCGCTTCGGGGAAGCAACAAGAGGTACACTCCAGAGGGTGTGCATTCATCACGTCGCAGAGCAACAGTTGATGAAGGTCAAGCCCCGCTGCTGCGGAGGAGGGCTTCATTCTCACCCCAGCACCGGGCTGGGAGTCTCTCTGGTAACGCTCTATTTGACCCGCTACACAAAGCCATAAATTCACACGCAGAATGTCTCGTTCCAGGAGCCTCCATGCAAACACTTGGCTCACAAAAACCAGTCATTTCTGCCTGGAAAAGTACACATGGTTATTTTTAGGTTCCTGTTCTTTTCAAAAATAACTGGAGGCATGAATCCAAACCTCCAAAATGTGGCACCATTTCAAAGCCACAGGGGATGTTTGGAGGGCTTTTCAAAATACCAAAACATCAAGTTTCCCGCTGAAATAGGGCATTCAAAAATATCTGGGACAAACAGATACTGGCCGTGCCTCAGCTGCAGTGCACTGGTAAGCAACGGAAGTTTTTAAGTCCAGGTGATGTCAGTTATCCCCACAAACCAGCAGCTGCTATCAGGCAAGAAGAGACAATGCTACTCCTACACAAATCACTCTGGTTTTGCTCAGAACAGAGATTTCCAGGAAAACAAGCCAGACAGGGCACCCCATACTCCATCAGAGACAAGCCTGCAAGCTTACAGACGCCAGGCTCCCACTGATTTATGCACAACAAAAATCACCTCTAATCCACGGGGCTGACGCTCAGAGCATCTTCAGCGTGAGAAGCTGCTGGGGTTTCCTCTGAGCAACCAGCGCGCGTGTCGGAGATGTCCATCTCACCAAACTCCCAGCCTTTAGCAACACCAACCTGTGTGTTCCTGTACTCATTTGGAAGACTTGTAGATGATTTCCACCTACTGCTAAAAGAAACTTTTAGGGAACAGGGGAAAGTATCATTATAACAACCCTGAGTAAACAAAAACAAAACAAATCCCTGTCCTCAGCAGAAGCCACTGCCAGCTTCACTTGCAGAGCGCTAGTCGAGGCTATGACTGCAAGAAAACCTTCCCCTAGCAGAAGAGTACAACAGGTAGTAGGCACTCAGGACACACTGGAAACTTTCTTTGTGGGTACCCCAGGAAGAACGTTTAAGCACTTTCTGCTACACCGCAATCTCAGCATTGTGCCCTAGATACCTGGAGAGGGCTCTGATTTTGAGGCCACACGAGGATATTTACAGTTAGAAACCGTGAAAACCCATCTGCCTCTTAATTGCAATCCTGCTTCTTAATTTGAAGACTGCACATGTGCAGAAATTCCCCAAGAAAGACTCTCTAATTATCTAGGCCTAATGACCTTAGAAAAGTCTCCTGTTTCCTTCAGACAACAGTTTTCTTGAAAAGAATGGGGTAAGGCTAAACGTGGGAACTTCTGACTTCCATTGGAAGAGAAACAAGAAGATGAAAGGAGCTGAAACAGAGCGAGATGTGTCAGACGTAGGACCTCCTAGTCCAAAGAGCTGAAGCAACTGATGATGATGAAAAAAGCCCTGGAAGCAGAATGCATTCCCTCCAAATGCAAAAGAGAAGACTAGCAAAGAATACGATTATCCGTAACCCATCAGGAATTAGACATCGGGGGAGATGAGAAGCAACCGAACCTAAACAAGCAAAGCACAGGGATGTAAATATTTACAGCAAGTTTAAACAGATCAGTTCAATATAAAAACCAAGAAAGATTCTTATCAGAAAGTGTTACTCTCTTGGTTTATTTTTCCAACTAGAATCATGAGATTGAACAGCCCGTCATCTAACATGAAACTCAGGTCATTTAACAGGATTAAGAGATACAATTATCTACAATAGCTGGAGATCACGAGACTTACAAGCCAACGTAAGATGAGCGGACTTTCTCCCGCTCCTCTCATGCCCTGAATGGATCTTCCCACTCCTAAGCCGCAGCGATGACCCCTTACTAGCAGCTGTAGCTCTGCAGAAGCCTTCGGCATCCAACGTGCCTCAGGACACTGCCACTAGCTACTGGAGAAGTTTAACGTGCAATTAATCTGCAAGGGACTAGGTAACCATGTTTTGTTTTACTGAGAACATCTGTATATTGTCTCTGCCTATTTTGTATGGAATCATTTCTCAAAAGAGACTTTTGTCTATGATTGTGAACAAAATATAATGGAAATATACCTGGACAATCAGGGTTTCTTTTAAATATTGTCACTGGACCTTGCTCATCAGAATTCATGTGTCCAAGCTCAGAACTTTTTTTACAAGGATATTTGGGTGGGGAAAGCAAGGAAGTGAATCTCACCAAAACAGTGCCAGCTAAAAGACAAGCAGCACTTTTCAGTGAGAAATCAAAAATCCCTGTGTTGGAAACCTATAACTGTACTAGGCTCTTGGCTCTTGAAAAAAAAAAACAACCACCAACACCCAACAAACCAAAAAACAACCCTACAGGCCCAGCTCCAGGATTTATTGCTGCCTTATGCACCACAGGCAGCTGTTACATGCATGAAGTCAAAACCACCATCCACATTATTCAGACAAAGGGATCTGCAGGTGGGATCTGAGACTTCTTCCCACTGAACTGCTGCCAAGCTTCCCTCCTCCAACACTTTATTCTTCTCAAAATATTTATTTTTCATATGACTGCCTAAAACATTAGAGTGGAATTCACAAGTTAAGCTCTGCTGACGACAGACTATTTCAATTTGTGCTTATTTTGTCTCCAGCAGTTGGAATTTTGAGACCCCACTAAGCATTTTGCAGGGACAAAGTTGTTTTCCAGAAAGAGAAAGATCACAGGCTTTTTAATCCTGTGTCTTCCAGTGTCTTGTAGTTGCTTTATGAGACAAGTTTGCTCTCTGTTTAACAACAGTCACCTATAGAAGATGCTGCCTAAGGAGTTACTAAAGAAAATATACTGTTTGGCAAGGAAAAGAGAACGTGAGGCTGGGATGTTTGATGAAACAATAAAAACTAAATAAAATCTGCCCTGTGTGTCTACATGTAAAAGACTAAAATCTATCTTCAAGCATCACTACAACAAGGTGAATAGGAAACGAACTCTCCTTAAGACAGGAGCTGCAAGCGTTCAACTCTCCCCAGAAAAGCAGACTGCATACAAAAAGAGAAATTTTACTCTAAACACTTCTCAGAAAACAGAGTTATGAAAGCCAAAGAACCTAGCAAAAAATAAGTAGTTTTGTTTCAATATAGTACCAGACCCTGTCACTTGGAATGCACAAAATGGAAATGCCTGCTGCCTACGGCAATCAATATGCTTTCAATATTTCAGTCCAAGTTCCTATCCTTTTCTTTAAATGACACAGCTCATAAGCAGAGTATCTTCACCAACAATTCCTTTCATGTAATGCCAGCTGGGTGACACAATGGAAAAATGCCATATGGCCACTTCATGAAAAGTAAAGCATTCACAGTGTTTCCACAGCAGGAAAGAGTTAGCAGCCTGCTATCAATCCTGCTACAAACTAGTCCCCCAGCAGGCCCAGCATCCCTCTGAAGAAAATCACGCTATACGGTAAAGCCATTTCAGGAAGAAAAGGCACGGAGGCAGGTGGTACGATCACCTTCTCCAGCCTGCTTCCCCAAGGGAGAGCTGGAGCATCCTTTGTTACAAGATAAGCACCCAGCAGGGATCCCAGCAGCCACGGAAAACTGGGAAATAAAGGCTGGCCATCCATGACCCGCCATTCAATCCCACACTGGTGGGACGCTGAAAGCCACATGGTTCAAACCATTCCATAAAATAGCAATAAAGGTTCTGTACAGAAGGAAGATGAAGCAGTTCCCCAAACACTTGCTCACACTTCAGCGGTGGTACGCATTCCTAGCTGCAACTTCTGAGCAGGAAGAGTGACCCAACTTCTCTGGGCAACTCGGGAACAACCCTGATCCATCCAGCCTCTTCCTTGACCATAGCAAAGTGGCAGGAGAAGCATCAGTACAGGTATTTTTAAAACTCCCAGTGGGTTCCTATTGTGCTATGGCTAGGTACATTTCCTCACCGGGAAGGAGGAATGAATGTATGATTACGTACATTTCCTCACTAGGCAGCAGATTTTCTTAATGACATTTAAGAAGGGGGAAGGGGAAAGTTATTTCACCATGTGTCCCCAGCCCCAAGTAGAGAGATGTCCTGTGATAACCCACTTACTCCTGCAGCTCTGTTTCCACTCTCAGAGCATCTAATTCCAACCTTTCCAGGTCAAAACTAACCACCCACCATCCTGAGCCCATACACCCATCCCTTACCTCCAAGTACAAGCCATCTATCCTGTTAATTGGTCCTGGAGTTTTCTGCTCTAACCCCATACTACTGGCATTCATCCGGAACTCCAATCCCATGCTGAAACCTCTGCCACCCCATCCTGTCCCCTCCACCACCTGTCCCAACTGACCGCACCTTCACCTGCCTGCAGAACAAAGCTTCAGCTTTTGTTTTCTAGCAGGAGATTTCAGAAACCCAAGGAGGAACTATTTTCAACGCCCAAACCATGGAGACAGAGAGAGAGGGGAAAAAACCAAAAGTAAAAGGAGATTTAATACAAACAGAAGACAGATGGCAGCCCCAGTTAAAATGACAATGTTTTGGAAGAATAGGTCTTCCAAGAGCTTATGAAAAGACCTGAAAGTACTCCCAGTAACCCCACACCACATGTTAAGCCAGACAAAGGGAGGGCCCTGGGAGGATGTCTTGAAGAACACCATCCTGGGGATCGAGATAAAAGCCAGGAAGCAGATATAACTCGTACTGCTGCTTGGCTGGTGAAAGGCTGAAGAGGACTCTGCAAATTCTGTACATCAGCATGGATCACAAAGTTTTTCAGCTGAATTTCACTCACTGTGTATTCTGCATGTTTTTTCCCATACCATTTCATCCACTTTCTGAACTCTCTGTCCATCGTCTAGAAGAGGGAGGAAAAACAAAACCACCGATTAGGACATCTCATGTAACCAGTTACATTGCAGAAAAGGCAAATGCAGCTCTGACAGTGTTCACTGACCCCCCCCCCCCCCAAAGCCTTTTTGTTTGGTTAGGTTGGGGATTTTTTGCCATTAACACTCAAAGGATAGGCAGACATACAACTACTGTAGTTTGGTTTCCTTCAAAATCCCTTTGCTTCACCAGGGCCACGTCCAAGCTAGCATTTTCTTATCTCCTCCTTTTTCAAAGGTGCAAGGCAATCCGAGTTGACACTGCTCAGTACTAAAAATGGCACAACCTTAAGTAGCTACTGCGTTGTGGTAGATAATCCCGCAGCGAGGAGGAGGCACTGAACGCAGCCCAGTCTAAGCCCGGACAGCAAAGGAAGCCACAGGATAAAGCCAGGTCTGCCAGGGTGCGTGAGAAAGCAGAAAGCAGCATGCAGAGCAACTGAAAAAGCGAATGGAGGGAGCATAGCACTTGACAGAGCAGCCAGGAAGAATGCTTCAAACTACATCTAAACAGACTGGGGCTGCAGAGGACGGAAGGCTACTGCTACCCACCCAGGTGGCTGGCACCTGTTTTCTGTTGCCCAAATACAGGAGAAAGGAACCAAAAACCCCACACATGAAGAAAGCTTGGTGCCTTACAAATATGCATCTCCTAAAATCTTCACCCCATCTATATAAAAACTGACAATCTGCAGCACAGATCATTATTTTAGAGTGGCAGCGAGGGTCCAGCTACACCTATACAACCCCTTTGAAAGTGAAACTCAAGTGTCTTGGAAAACTGAAAAACCTCCTGATTTTTAGGACTTGACTCCACAAATGAACAGCTCAAATTAGGAGGTAGCAGAGAAAGGAGATGAAGGAGAGAAGCATAGCAGGAATTCTGGCTTCACTGACACCTTGGAGACAGTGGAGACCTCCATCAGCAGGAGCAGTGTGTGACAGATGTGTTTCTTTACGTTTCAAAAGCACCCCAAAGCTTAGTAGGTCACCTCACTAAAATCTTCAGTATTTTCATATGTTGTATTAATTTATATTTTCAATTTTTCTTCTTTTTTTTAAGACAACTTCCCTGAAACAAACCCATAACATTCTTCCTCTTTAGCTGAAGCTTTTCAAAGGCATCTGCATTAATTGTCATAGTAACCAGAGATGTGTTGCCACAGCCAGTCTTAAGTAGAAACTTAATCCAACCCCTTCCACAAATGTTTGTCAGAGACGGGGAGGAAAACTGGTCCATTATATGCAGCACAAGGCAGATTAGCTGTACACAGGCAGCTTCACACATTTTGACACAGCAGCAGCTGCGTAGTTGTTAGATCAGACAGGACACTGTCAGTAACCAGAAGAATAATGCAAATGCAATTATGAAATACTGGTGTACTTCTGAAACTGAAGACACAGCAGCAGCTGCGTAGTTGTTAGATCAGACAGGACACTGTCAGTAACCAGAAGAATAATGCAATAGATCGTGTTCAACCACTAATCTTATGAAATACTGGTGTACTTCCGAAACTGAAGGTACCCCATGAGTTAATACTCCTAGTACTCAATTTGTGGGTAATTTTTTTGTTTGCTAACCATTTTCACTAAAGCCTTGTGTTTGCACAATGACACGAAGGGGTATCAGTGAAAGCAGGAGTTTAACTTTCCCTCTGCAAGTGACTCCCTAATGAAACCAGAACGCTCGCACAGAGGGACTGCAAAGAGCACTCCAGTTGGAAATTTCCACTGGGTCATGGCAGGGGAAACAAAACAGATTTTCACATCCTTGTCCGATCCTCTTCACCACTGTGTTTATGCATTTTTGCCCACACCACTGAAAAGGAGGATCAAGGATTTTTTTTTTCCCCCCCCTCCCTTCATAAGGTATAATTTTCCAGCCTGTACAGGCTGAGTCAGCTTGTTTTGACAATACGGAGGGATAAGTTTCTGTTCAGTCTACTGAAGAAAGTAAACGTCTTAAAGTAAAGCATGACTAACCTTTATTGTTTGCTTGTAGCTCATTTGCCTTCCAGGTTTGCCCTGGAACTGATTATCTTTGTGTGTCCCCATCGGCACAGAATTAGAAGAAGTGGAAAGAAAGCTGCCTGCCTGACTACACATAATGGTTTTCTTATTATAAGTCTTCATTTAGGGGCCCACTAAGCAGTTATTAACCAGATACCCAACAGAGGCCTCATCAATTAGCTTACAACAGTTTAATAACTAATCTGAACTTCAGCTTTAGGACACCAAAAAGGGGCATCACTACCGTAAGCAAAAACATAGCCTTTAAAACTTTTAAGAACTATTTGTTTGGTGAATTCATTCCCAGATTTGCTCAATGCGATGGTCGCTGGAAGCCCTGTGTTAGAGCCAGGTGTTCAGGGGAAGCTTACGCCGAGTTTCCTTCCAAATAGGTCCTATGCCATTACTGTTAAAACAGCTTTACACCTCCTGGTCTTGAAATCACTCAGAAACATGCGAATGCTCCTTCTGTGCCCTCCCCAAGCACTGCCAGCAGCTAGACGAACACTTCTTTCCCCAAGCGTGCCGTGCTCCAGCTCTTGCTAGCTTGAGAAGCAAAACCAAGTAGGACTGGAACTCTGCTTTTCTTCCCCCACAGCACTTAAGTCCGCTGCATTAGCCCCTCAAATAAGGCATGTATACATAACTTACTTCCAACAAACTCACCTCAGCATATTTGGCTGGAATATCAGCTTTCTCCACACCGTAGTGATGTTTGCAGTTTGTGGCTGCAGCCACTTGAAGCACCACCTGACCCACACCTGAAGGAAAGAAAAAACAAACCTGAGAACAAGTTTCAGTAGAAAACCACTGCAAGGGGAGATAAGAGCTTTTAGAGCAAAGGCCAGCAGGAAAAAAATGCAGGTAATCCATGGGACTAGGCTGCAGGGTACAATTTTGACTCCCAGTTGTGTCTGACAGCTCTCAGACGAACTCCATCCCTCTCTCAGCTGAAAAGCAGACTCAAGGCAACGTGCGTTACTAAAGTCAGCCCCGTTTCCCTATAAGATGTGAAACGCTACGTGCCTGCTTTCAGTCAAAAGAGTTGACATCCTAACTAGAAAGTAAACAGCGCAATCTCACTTCTGTCACAGAAAAGAATTTCTAGTATCTTGTTTTGAGATGTATATTTTTCAATACATTGAGCGCTTTTTATGATACTAGCATACGACTAAACATTTACAGCAATGTTTGTATCGATAATTATTGATGGCTACTAAATATTACAGGCTCATTTTTACAAATTCACATAGATTTCAGAATAGCTGCATTTTCATTTATTTGTCCACAAATTTTATATTTATTCCATCAAATCTACAGGTTTTACATTGTAATTCACGATTTTATTAAGTAATACTTGTTGGTCACATACCTTTGCCATTAATTTAACGATGGGTTAAAATGTCTGTCCTTGTGAAAACCACTATAAATATTACTAGACTAATTCTGAAAACACGTAAAGCCTATTTCTAGACAAGCTGCTCTAGAATACTACTTTAGGAAATATTATATGACTATAGAAAATATAAAAAATTTAGAAAATATTTATTATTTAAAAATTTTATTCAGAAGCAACCACTACGCTGACAAGACTGAGCATTACTTAAACATGCATGGACTTCCCATCACTCCAAACTCTACTTGCACCAGATGCTACCAATAGTAACTCGCTGCCATTTCTACACCTTGCCTGAATGCACTCCCTCTCCTCACCCCAGCTTACGTTAAAAAGAAAAAAAGAAAAAATATTTTCGATTTCTGACTGTATGAGCAGCCCACACTTCACCTTGCCTGAATGCACTCCCTCTCCTCATCCCAGCTTACGTTAAAAAGAAAAAAATATTTTTGATTTCTGACTGTATGAGCAGCCCACACTCTGCACGCACTGGAGCAATGCCACTCCATGTTTGTTAAACCAGTCACCGGCAATTTTCTTACAACATCCAATATTCACCGATAGCACACTGCTGCATCACTTT
>NW_010105199.1:2643-25348 GCF_000699245.1 Pterocles gutturalis | reverse complement strand
CACGGTCTTGTCTCACCAGCGCACTTCATCGTTCTGCAGATGACCACATGGGAAACAAGAGTGAATCCGAGAGGATAAGCCATTTGCGCAGAAAGCATATTGCTGTTTTCCATCCCACTGGCTGCCGGCGGGAAGCGGCACTGGTAATTGAAGGGGAGGATCCTGCATTTAAACCATCGCCACTGTACTGCTGGCTGGCACAATGAGAACTGGAGTGCTGACAGGGGGTTTTGTTGTTGGGTTTTTTTTGGTTGGTTTTGGGGTTTTTTGCCAATTCCCGTTTTGCATACACGTGCATATTTTATACGCATGCAAATGTGGATAGAGAAATTTCTGCAGGGCAGGGAGAACGTGGACTATCAAAGATCTGAGTTTTTTTGTTTCTTATTTATGAAGAGCGAGGAGGACAAAAACTAAGGGGACGATCAACAACACGCTGCATCATCAGCTATCCCATGATACGGCATAAGAAGTGGTTAATCTTGTCTTTCTTTGGCTTTTCTTTCTGCAAGACCTTAACTGTCTTGTCATTTCAGTTTGCCTAACGATGATGCATACCTCCATAAACTCCTCCTGCAACGAGCCGCATATTCCTGGCAGCGCACACAAAACTAACACCAGCAGCCACAGCATCCTGGCGGGTTGAGCCCTGCTGTTCAGCCACTGCTGCACGCGGGGAGTTATTGGAACGGCGTTCAATTTACTGATAGAAATAATATGCTGTGACAGTGTTTTCATTTACACTGCACTCAGTGCTGCACTGATCACAATTTACAAAGAGTTCACTCCTTCAGTACAAACTCAACGACTATGTTCTGGTTTTAATTGTTTCAGTGCTCCAATCACTAAAAGCCAAAAGCTTCTGAAATTAAACAATTCCTTTCACACAGGCTTTTTAGACTATGAATTTTTATATTGTGGGTCCGAGATTAAAATGGGGAGGTTAGCAATAAATACCTGATTTTATTTCTGACGATAGCAGGTAAAAGCAGCTAACATTTGAGCTTGTTACATAATCAGTAGCACTACAGGACTTCAGATATGATCTTTTTTAACCTTCCTGAACAAACAATTGTGAGCATCTATGGCTTTTTTTTTCTTCCAGATGGAAAATAGCTTGTCAGATCTGATGCCTTTCTAAATGTCTCATCTGAACACAAGTCACGGAAATTTCAGACATAAGTCCCACTGAGGAAGGAGGCGGAGGGTAAAAAAAAAAAAAAAATCATGAAAAAAAAATTAACTGAAGATACCTGACTGGAGATGTATTAAATTTTGGGACAGAACAGCAGTCCTGCTGTATTTAAATTTAAAATACATTTGGCTTTTAACAACTGAATGTATTTAAAATATTTTTCCCCAGAAGTCCTGTATCATACCAGTAACAAAACCAAAACATATTTCATTTAAAACTTTACAGTCCATCCAGTAAAAGGGGAAATTTTTAGTACTCCTTTCCTGCTCTGAACCAGATTCCAGGAACAAAAAGAAGAACATCATCTTCTTACCCAGTATATCTGTTCCACATGTGTTTGAGTCATATCTGGTTTCTTTATCAGCTAGAAACATCTATTTCTTTTTAAAACTCTAACGTGTTCACAAGACGCAGTTGTAGGTTATAAGCTAGATTTTGTGGGGTCTCACAAGGCAGCTCCTAAAGCTAACTACAAAATCTTTTTTGACACACTGAAAAGTGTGTCAAAGGAAAAAAAAAAACTGTATAATTTTCAGATTCCATACCAAGTGTTTCATGCTGGCATGGGAAGGGACAATAAATCACATTTTCAGAGATGAAGGACATAATCCACTGAAAACAGATGAACCCTTAGAAATGCAACTGTTATTGTTATCTTTCAAGCATGGTTGTTAATATTGTTTCTTCTTTCTAAGTGTATCCACCAATAGCAACAGAAACCAGGAGTTTTCTGTAACAAGGGTTTATTGCATCTGTAGGCTGATATTTCACTAACAGCACAGGGAACAATGTCTGGGATGTCTGTTTGGTCTATTTAATCTTGTCATAAAAAGCAGAAGCATCATTTGGGATTATCTAGAGAAAGTGCTTATCCTACAACACAATCCTTAGTCCTGGTTTACCTTCCAAATACGAATTTAAGTTGGATTGTTTTGGTTTTTTTTTAAACAAAGGAAAAAATAGCAAGCAAAAACAGGAAAAGAAAACCCACTGAAATTATTGAGGACTTACCACTGCCCAAATCAACAAACAAATCATCCTCTGTCATTTTAATTTCATCTATCATTTGGGCCACTAAGTCAAAGGAAGTTTCTCCGTAAACCTCTGGGGAAAAGGGCTCATAGTTGTTGAGTTTCTCTGGATCAGTCACCGAGTGGTTATACACTTGCTGCAGGATGTGCCGGAGGAGCCCGTTGGAGGGACGAGTGTTCAGTTTCATCGGTTGGGTGGTTCCCTTCCACTAAAGGTAAAGAGCAAGAAGATATGAACCCAAGGTGAGGACAAGTAAACACCACCAGAACAAGTCTGCAGTGGCACAACGTAGAAACGAGAGACATTCCCTCCCACCCCCTCTCTCACAAGCAGGTTGGCAGGTGCTCTGTAAAGACAAAAACACCCAACGATACCAAATAAATTATGCAACACTGATTGCTCTATGCTTCATCTCACCTCATCTAATAAGCAATTTCAAATATGCCTGCCAGAAATAAGTGGCAAAGGGGAAATTAAAGAGATGTAAAAATCAATAGGCAATGTAAAGCTTAGCACTGAATACATCTGGAGTAGGTGTAGAACTCATTTTTTAATTACTGATCACTACTGAACTGTACTGTCAACACAAGAGCAGTTTCATTTTCTTTCAGGATCTGTGGGATGGGAGGGATCATATGTACTCAAACAGGGAGTGGCAGGAAAGAGAAGAAATCAAGCTTCCTTTCTTCTCCCGGAAAAAAAACCCCTGTCCTAAACATAAAAGTTGTTACGTTTTAAAAAGGTTTACCTCTCCCCTTGATAAAAGAAAAACAAACAAAAAACAGGAAAACTCCAGGATCCCTCCTCAACATCCCTCTGTTTGAGATCCAGAGAGCAAGAAGAAAATCAAACCAACCAGGTTTGCCATTTCAGAGAGCAACTGCAGACGCTGAATAGCTTCATATTTTTACCCAACCAACACACAAATGAAGATGCCTGAATCCAAACAAGCACAAGTTTTAGGGAGCTGCAGGCCCACAAGGTAAAGGAAAACCTGGGAAAAAAGTCTTGGTGTCATAATACTGCACATTTCAAATAACTCCCACAGGCGCAGCAGAGAAAAAAATCCACCTATACCTTCAAAATTCAACAGAACAGGAACATTCATTCGTTGTTCATGTTTTGCTTCCTCCAATTCAACCTTTTACAAGGGTAAGAAAAGCAAAAAGCCTGCTAAATTGGTCTGAAGAGAGATGACATTCCCATTTTGCCATCAGAGTGATCCCCAGAACAGGGCGGCTGAACTGAGTGGCAAGCAAGGAAATTCCTAAGCCACGGATCACTTCCACAACACACAGGAGAGTTCATATGGATTATTTAAGTACCCATAAGCCACAGATTTCCCCATGCACAAGTAAATCTAGAGGATAAATCCCCGTGAAACAACTACTTGCTAAATGCAGAGAAACCTTTTCTTCCCCCTAAGGTAACCCAGCTCTTTCAGAGTGCCGGAACAGCGGTGCCCGCAGTGCACGCTGAAGAATAACAGCTTACAAATCTGCAGTTTGGGGGAAAAAATATTTTTTCTTTTCTCTTATAAGAATGTCCCTCCAGTACTAACTGCGTGACTGCCCAGGTGTGATCAAGGTTTAATATCAGATTCATGAACTCCCCAAAAGAATGGAAGTGCTGAACACTGGTGATGCAACTAGCCTAACGTGTAACCCAGCGCTAAGCCAGCCGCCTCTTTCTGGATATTATTCACGATACCTGAATTGAAACCAGCTAGATAAACACGACGGCGTGTAACAAAGGTCAATACGTACCAACTGATGAATGCTATCAATGGCTCGGTTGTACTTGTCACAAAGCCTCTGCATGCTTTCAAAGCTACACGGGGGGAAAGAACGCACAGGGTCAGTTAAAAACAGCTGGAAAAGGCAGGTCTGAAGGTACAACCTTGTGCTTTTTTGGCATCATATGTACTCTTAAGTAGGTGGCTATTTCAGGTCTCTTTCTTGCAGTACATGCAATTACATACATCTAGGACTCTGTAGACTGTTTCCTTTTAAAAAATTCCCCAGTAAACCAGGAATACATGACAAATAATACTAGTTTCTTTAATTAATGGAAAAAGGACTGAACTCAAAGTACAACTGATCACAAAGTTTTGTAGGCTCGTAGTCCATCACTCCCATATCCTCAACTGCTCATAAATTTAAGACATCTGTAAAGTTTTCTTCTTTATTCCATCACCCCTCCATGATAATCAGTCCTGAGACAAGTAGATATTTTTCTAGAAATTAACTCTGTGACTGAACATGCAGACAAGACTCAGGACACAATCTGCAATGTCACCCATCAGAAAAGCATCCCGACTGCTTCATGGGTTGGCTGGGATTACAGTCATTTCAGGCAGATGCCTTCATGACAGAAGCTGAGAGGATTAAATAAATTCATCTCAGGACAGGGAAGAAAAGATATTACCAGGAACATCATCTGTTACATAATCAGACCCACAAAGCAAGAGCAAAAAAAAACAACAACCCAGGGAGTTGCAGGAGCAAGATCATGAAATCACAGCCATCCCCAAATCAGGAGGGGAGCAGGGGGACCAGGGGACATCAGAAGGAAGCAGCTCTTCAGTCTCTTGTGATCCTCGTTACCACGGCGCTGGCTGGGACACCTCTCTGAGGAGCGCCGCTAACTTCCACTTCAGGCTTTCAGCTGCCCATGTTTAATCCCATGTTAAGACAAAGCAAGAGGCTGAAGCAGGTTTTTGTCTGCACAGCGCATGCGTTTCTACAATCCACTGCTTTTCATCTACATCCATGTGTCAGTCTATCTGACACAAGTTATTTTTCCGACAATTTTTTTTCAAAGGAAGTAAAAAGACTAAAACCATTACCAAAATTACAGGCTTATGACTTCCTTGAAAAGCTGCAGAAAGGTAAGTGACGTGTGCCTTTTGGGTATCTCTTTTTATTTAGTATTGCTGCTGACCACACTGATGCTAACACCCAGTGAGGATGCCAGAACTACATAAACACACTGATGCTAACACCCAGTGAGGATGCATACATCCTCATCCATCTACATCCATACATACACCTAACTACATAAGTTAGAGCATTGCAGTTGCTGTGAGTAATCCAGAAATACAAATTAATGGATTTGATGACAAAGGATGCTGGACCCTGATCTCTCCTTTTGAATTTTTCAGGAGGAAGAGAGGGACTAACAAATCTTGCAATGAATCAATTTTAAATTAAGAGGAGGAAGCAATACCTTAAGCAGATAATGATACAAGTACCTGGTGCTCAGGACAACAGCCAGGGATTAATCGGAGCAATGCAGTTTCATCTGTAAACCTCATTCTAAAAGTTTAGTCATGTGGTGGACTTGAACAAATTCAGTCTTTCCCATGAAAGTAATGAAGAAGGTTTTGAAAACTGTAGCTTGAGGGTCATATCTTTTCCCAGTCTCAGTACAGCCCAGGCAATACACAGAACCTCAGACCTCTCTGCAGGTCAGAATCTGCCTCTCCCAGCCTCAAGGCTAATGCCACATACTATACACTCATTTTAAGCTGTTTGTGGAACAGGTATTCACATGAAACTACAAGCATCTTAAAATTACTTCTCACTGCCCAGAAGAGCAGTATGAATAATTTGCCTTTGAATTTAGCCCCCCACTCAACCAGCATCCTGCTTGCACTGAATCCTAACCAGAGGAGGGCTGGGGAAGGTTAACGTCCCGCAGTCACAGCAGGCGGAGGACACGGCGCTGACAGACAGCTCTGGCCTACCGCTTTCTAAACAGGAATTCTTGGTTACTACAAAAGTAGAAATCTCAGTGCCATTCAGATTCCTAACACTGGACACAGTCCAACAGCGCAGATACCAATCATTGTTTCGGAGTGAGTAATTCCAACGTACACCAGAGCTCAACTTTCTACTGTGTGGAGTTTCCAATTATGTCCTTAATCCAACAGCCTTTGCCAATATTGCTGTTACACATTTCCTACCAAAATAACTCTGCCAGTTCTAAAAGAAAACTTCAGTTCACAGTGTCTAAGAATAACCAGTTACAAACTGATTCACTATAAACCGTGCTGGCCTGTCCTCCTGGTGGGAAAAAAGTATTCCTCTCACCTTTTAGTATCATAGTCAATTAAAACATAGTTTTCCATAGCAAGCTTGAGATCTGGGATTTCTTCACAGACCCACCTGGAATGCAAGAAGAAATAACGAATAAAACCATCTCCAATTAAGTATAATAGGGAGTGTGGCTCAGTTTAGAGTGGCATTGCTGTATGTTACGACAGAATACTGCAGCAGACCTGAAAGATCCCAGTATCATTAGGAATAAGGCAGACATCACAAAATGCTAACCAGAAAGCTGCAACAGTTTGTGTTTTATTGAATAAACAGTAAGATGCTCGTAGACATTGGCAGTAGTATAAAGCTCTTGAAATGGCACAACTTCAAAACAAGGTGATAAATGTATTTGACGCACCTAAAAATACTCAAAGCCATGGCTGATGCTAATCTGACCTAGAATGTAATGCACAAGTGCAATATTTCAAAAGAATTCTGATACTGTAACAAGCTTTGACAAAGCTGAACATGGAGAAGACATTTCCTACAGCACCCCAAAACACTGCAAGGATATTCCCCTCTGTGTAGTGCTCTGAACTGCTCTTACACCTTACATGACCCAACCCAAAACAGATTTTCAAAAGTTATTTTGATAAAAGATCCCTCTTCCATGTTGAGTTAACACAGCCCCGTATGTTGTTGCCATTCGAAATGGAAAGCGCACACCCACTCGCAGTGCATCTGACAGAGGAGATCTTTGCCCTTGGAATAGAGGGAGATTAATTCCTTTCAAAGACAACTTAAAAGCCACATAAGCTTTGCACACACTTTCCTCCAAAAGCATCAAAATGGGCAAGCACTATCATCATCAAAAAACCTCAGAGCATCTCATAGGATGAATTCCAATAGGAATGGCAGAGTTTTTTCTTCATATGCCTTGATACATGCCTCACTTTTTAAAATAGCAGCAAAAAAAAATACTGGAGACCCAACAGTTCTGGTTCCTTCTGGCTGATTCACCCTTATCAAATAAATATATGACAAGTGAAAAACAGAACCTCTGCATCTAGGGCTGACTCTCTTCTGACTAGTATCTCCCATCGCCCTAAAAATGTCAGGACTCTGATCTCTGCAAATTCTTTTTCTCTTAGATTAGGGCAATGGGCAGTCAGCAGCTGTTCACTACCAGCTTGAAGAGACAAATACTTCTCTGCATTCTTCTACCCACAACTTTCACAAGGACATTGCGGCTACTTTGCACAAAGCAGGAAAAGGCAGCATGAAAGCCTTCTAACACAGCGCAGTCATGCTTAGAACACAGTTGTGAAACATCGCTTTGCCCCAACTGCTCTCTAACACAGTTGTCCCCTTGCCTTCAGCTGGGGGAGCACAGAAAGCATGAACACCGATGACTCCAACAATCGCTTTCAGCACCACGTCCATTTAAATCCCTTTGGAAAGGGTCTTCTCAGTAATCACGCTGACAAATGACGCCATGAGCTCCCAAGGCACAGAATCTTATCAACGTCAGCACAAGGGAACTGGAAGTAGCAGTGGCAGCACATCTGATGTCAAGGTTTTGTAGTTAGAAAAATAAATTTCTCTGGAAGAAAAATTCTCAGCTCTAGCCCCATAGCACTTTCTCTCCCACCACAGACCATGGGAAAACACCATGATTTCATGTATATCATCGATATTCTCAGCACTACCACGCAAGCACTTAGCTGGGAGCAAAGAAGGCTCACTCTCTTTTCCTAGCCCGTGTGACTGACCAAATTTCAAGTTCAGGGGGCTATGCAGACAAAACATCGTTCTCTGTACCTCACTTGTATTTGCACCATCCAGCCATTCAAACCTGCTGCAGTTACAGCCCTCAGCCAAGGGGAGCCCGTACAGTAAGGATCTAAAACAGTTAAGGAGAACAGTCTACCGTGGATAACACGTTAACAACCCTCAGGTGTCTGGGGAGTTTGCATTAGTGTTTAATAAAAGTTGTTCTGCAGGAAGTCACCTCCTAATCCTGCTGAAATAACAGCAAGCCATGACATACCCACTGCCTGTGTTGGGAAATGCTCAGACTTCCTACTCTTCATATTTGCCTTTCACCTTTGTGCTCCCCTTCTCCCCGCAGCGGTCCAACTCTACCAGCAGAATTAAGAAGAATGCGATTATTCCCAAATAATACAAATGCTGACAATGCTGCAGCAAGGGGAAAAGGAGAGGGTGGGGAAGAGGATATGCAAGACCAGAACTTAACACATCATGCCAATGATGTTTTCTTAACGTTGCTTTTCTACAGATGGAATACAGACTGCCATAAGCCCCAGAAGTTGAACATCCCTAATAATTTTTAATTCTGTTCAAAAGAGAACAGAACGTGACAAGGTGACACAAAGTCTGTTTGACAGGGAGATCTGTATTGCAACAATATCCACTCAGCTTAGAAAATAATTTAGAGCTGCTAAATTATATTTAAAACTGCTGCCCTCCTTTAGATGTTGTCTCAAGGCATCCATCCAGTGATACGCAGAAAGACACGGGATTCTAACTGTGTCTGCATGAACACTTACCGAATTGTCTCAATAATTTCGTGAGCAGCATCATGGTGTTTGTCCTGAAATAAAAAGAAAAGAAGAGATGTTTTCAGAGAGACATCAGGTGTGCTGTTCTTCAGAAGACTACAGGAATCACTCTCTTTTTAAGAATATAGATAGCAACCGTAACAGGAAAGGAGTCTTTGACTGCCACCTAGGCTGTTAAACCCATCAAAATGAACGCTCTAAGAAAAAACAAGGGTTAAGGAAATTCATTTTTCAGGTTTCTATGGACTAGCAGAAGATTTACATAAAGGAACTGTCATTCTGCTTATTTCTTTGTCATTTCCTGAGATCAGGAATTGTGTAGCTGATACCCTTGAGGATTATTGGTATGCAGTAGGTACTTGACTGCACGTTCCACAATGAACAGCTGATTTCATCGACCTAGCATCTGGTCCGTGCTCACGTCTCCATATGGGCAGTAAGATTCTAGCACAGTGAATGGCTTTCTAAAATAAAGCAGCAAATAAACAGTAGGAGTGGATATCAGTGTAGAAAAAAAAAAAACAACCTTGCAGAACACACACACACAAAAAAAAAGGAGGCCTGAATACACAGACCTTTTCATGAACTGAAAAACAAAACACACATGCACAGAACACATTAAAACTTGTGCATTACAAGTATACACTCCAGTGTGAGGCACAAATGTTTGTTGACTTTAATTTGGGAGTTTACTTGGGAGCAAAAGCAGCACAAGCCATTCCATATTTATGCCAATAAAGCCCTCGGAGCTGCATGTATATGCACCACGCTCAAAAAATTCTATTTTAGGGAAGCTACAGGAGTTCCTATATATATTGTCAGATCCATCTCGTGAAGCCTTAGTTCCCAGAGTCCATCTGCACAAAGCTGAGGTTACACGTAGACATCTGTTTCTTAAAGTGGCTTTGACCTTTTAATTAGGAGTGCAGTTATCTAAGGACCTTCAAGTGTAAAGACTCGCTATCTCTCAAACAATTTCCCTTGTCTTCTGCTGCAGAAATGTCATTTCTGCGGAGTTACCAGTGGGAAATTCTACAGCAAAGGGCAGGGACAGGCCACAGAAAGCAGAGGACACAGGGCAGGGGAAGGAGGGAGTGGAGGAAGAGAAACACTACTGGGCAGATGACAGGCAATGGCTAGGGTTATTTCTATTTCTTCAAGACATGGAAGGACATGATGTAAGCCAAATAGAAGCTTTTTTCCATCAGTATCACAGCTTTCATATTTGCATGAGGACACAGATTTCCCCTTGTATAACCAGCTTATATACTTGGGATCAGCCAGTCTTGTAGAAGTTCTCATTCCAAGAAACCTTCACATGGCCCTTTAGACACCTGGATAAAAATCTCACGACTGAGAGGGACAGGGAGAAAGTTAAACATTTCTGAAGTCTGTATGGTAAAGGAACACTTCCTATTTTACTAGGAAAAGCTTTTATTTTCAGAATGCAAGAAGTCTACCCCTATCTAGGAGTCACACGAGAGACTAAGCAAAGAAAAACAAAACATGCCGGTTACAATACCAAAAAAGAAGAAACTGCCAACATAAAAGTAGTCAGGACATTTGGGACTGAACACCCAGCTGCCTAGAAGCTGAGCGTTACCTTGCTCGTCCCCCATAGCCACATGCCAACAAGCACCCCGAACACCGCAAGCCCAGGAGAACACATCTGGGGTTGTGCTTCCTCTCGTCTATGGCGTTCGCTCAGGGTCTGGACTGGGACAGCCCAAACCCAACAGAAACCAACAGCACCAAACAGTCACCCAATTTCAGCTCAGAAATGGCAGGTAAGCCATTCTCTTGATAAACCTTGGCCTAGAAAACAGGGAAGTGATTGAACTAAAATCAGCTCCGGACTCTCAGTACACATATAAAAGAAGAAAGAAGCATACAGGAGGAGGACTTTTCTTTCTTTTCATTTCTTATCCGCAAAGTATAAAAATAACCCAAGACAGTCAGCTCATCCATAAACATCCCCTAGAAATTGTCACCTTTCGCTACACGCAGAATTATCACAGTACAAACCCCTTGGGCTGATCTAGGTCTTCCAGTAATCGGTGTTCCTGTACAGTAGGAATATGCTTTATCAACATAAGCACATTAGAGCGGAAAAGGGGAATTCATGCTTATTCTGGCATAGCCGCTTTCTCTGAAGAAGCTGTATTTTTCACTGATGGTTTTGGACAGTTTCAGCGCTAGCGGAACACACAGACAAAGCCCTTGTCCCACAGGTCCTCATGAAAACACCCCTATAAACAACCAGAATTGCTTAGTTAACAGATTCCTTTGTCTTGGGTTAAAAAGTGAAAAATTAATTAAAAAAAAAAAAAATCACAATGTACAACTACAACTCCAGACCAGCCAATTTAAGCAAGTGGTTTTACTAACACAACCTCAAGTGGAAACTCCAGCCAGAAGGGGCCTTTCTGAGTTGAGCTTGTGTCATTATGTAGCAATAATGAAGTTGAAAACAGTTCCACATTTACTGCTGCTAAACTTCTCATGTTGAAACACTTTGCAAGTTTACTGTACTCTAGAACGAACATACTTTGTCAGGGTAGACAAGCTCCCAAGATCTCATGCAAGCCTCGCAAACAAAACCAGAGCTGATCTCCTAACATTCCTTCAAAGCAGAGAAAGACATGGGAAACGGAGGAGGGACGGCAGGGAACAGCTCTAAAGGAAACACAGAGCAGTTTCCCTCTCTTCAGAGAACGCTTCAGGTCCCATTTCAACATTAGGGTTGTAAGATTTAATAGGAATAGACATTAAACAGCACCATTCATCACACCATGCGATTGTTTATGACAGTGAGAAAGAGTCTTCAGCAACTCAGAAGGTAACTCGAACAGAAACCTCCCCAAAACCACAGACTGCACTCCGCCAGCACCAGCCGCTGCCCATCGCCCCTCCAGCAGATGCCCTGGTTTTGGGCAGAGCACCGTGTGGCAGCTGTAGCTTGGATTCTTTCATGGAGCCGGTGGACGAACACTGAAACCTGCAGGCTGGGAGGGACCGACGGCAATTCCCAATGGCTCTGGTGTAGCCACAGCACTTTGACAATCCTTACACCTGACTCGGCCAACAGCCAACCCAGCTCACTCAGAGATGGCCTGAAGCTTCTCAAACTCAGACGTCCACTTTTTTTTTTATTTATTTTTTTTTACTGTTTTCAGGCCGCAGTGACCCATGACCCACACCAGCACGGCAGCTACACCTCCAGCACAGGCACATCACACAGCACGTCGGGTTATGCTTTGGCAAACGGTCACCTGTGGGAGTCCAGCTTTACGCTGCACCCGCAGCAGCGCTCGCAGTGCTTTGGCAGTAAAATATCCTGGTAAAGAGCCTCCCACAAACACACTGGCTATCAGTCAATCACGAAACACTGTGCAGAAGCCTTTTGGATGAGTCTCAAGAAGCAGATCTGTTCTGGTCGCAGTCACGAGACGATGCCACGGCACTCTCTGTCACGAAGAGGAGTTCCATTCATCCTCTGACTCCGCTCCAAGCTGGTCTCCCTCCCTCCTCCCCTGCACACTACGTGCTGCTCCTTGGCCTGGCTGTACTTCTGCAATGATCTTATATTTATGCAGCTTGAGAGGCCCTCGGAATCTTCTGGGCCTCATAAATGGAAGATATTTCATGAAACGAGACCTTATCTCTTTAACGTGGCCTATGCACTAAATATTTAAAGTGAAAAGTTGCAGTTTATAGTAATTATTGAGAATGCCCAAACCTACTCATAACAAGCTTATAAAAAAAACTGAACACACATTAAAAGTTAGTTATTGGAGTCAATTCTCTACAGCTGAACTTTATAATAAAGGGTTCTTATTTTCAACCTAAACGTTCAATTTAGTATTGAAATGTGAGCTCCCAGAGCAAATTCAACAGTTTTTGCCAAGACATTTCATTGGAAAAATAATGGAAAGAAAGCAGACACTTTTTCAAGTCTCTTGTAAGAGAATCCAATTTTCTGCGAAGAACAGTTTCAGCCAGCACGACTGAACAGCTTCACAGTTCCGACTCTTACCACAGATTTTGCCATCCACATGTTACTACAACACTGATCACAGGAGTTGCAAGTTTGAAGCCAGAAACACACCCTCTGCGATGACTGTCAGCACACTGGTGCCCAGAAGCCCTACCAGCACGGCTCCTGCTCACACACCACGCCGAGCAGAGTCCTACAAACACCAACAAGCTGCATTTGCCGTTTCGCCCTTTAGGACATGGACATTAGCCACGGAGCAATTTAAGAGTTCAATCTTTCCCTTCACCCCTTCTCCAGAAGCTTCCCGTGTTGGCTGTCCTCAGTTAGGACCTTTTGCAGCAGTTCGGCTCAGCTCTCTGCTGGCAGGGCGGTGAAGGATAATTAATGTTTCTCTGTGTTCCAGACAGACAGCCCTCTTCGTACAAAAGATATCTTATGTCTTGCAGATAGGAGAAGCCCTACACGTGTTTTTTAAAAGCCAAACGAGACAGTGCCAAAAAGCTCTTTCCAAACATGTATTTTCATGCAATCATTATCATTTGCTATAATCACATACTCTTTGTTTGCTAACCCAAGTTAAAAACAACTCCTAAACATGAGCAGAACTTTAAGTTCCCAGTAGTAACCACAGCTACTGCTGTAACACAGAAGAAAACCAAAGGAGCCCCACTCACACTATGCATCATCCAAACAGTACCAGCCACGTTTCAGTTACCCCATACGTAACTTCATTCTACGAAGCACCACGTTTCTAATCAAAACAGCTGAATCAGAAGTTTCTGCAGCACACTACGAGAGCTAGGGAAAGTGAAAACAACAATTTGTTCCACTTTTGCCACAACACAAGATGGCTGTAGGAAGGCTTGTAGTTCACACTCAGTGCAAAGCCCTACACACTCCTCCACCAGCTGCGGCTGCTTTGGGTACATTATTTTTTCAGGTTGACATCCCTTAGGATACCTTCATGGCATTATTTTGATATAATTCTGTAATCCCGTCCTGTACCCTGGACTCTCAGGTGTATTGGCACAGGACCAGTTATCCCACAGTGCAACAACTCGTACTTTAAAGTGAATCTATAACCTAAAGCAACATGTTTAAATGCTATACATTTCTTCCTCAAACACAAAGAACACGTTCAATTAAACCAGGCAGCCATCATTGCCTGAGGAAAGGAACAGCTCAGTACCCTTCCAAATTCACATCTTTTTATATCTAGGTCCTTCTTATGAAACTATGCTTATCCTTGGCGATAAGAGTAAGTTGGGGCTTAGAGGTGAACACCTTATTTTTCTAAATTTCATTTCCCCACGTGCAAAGTGGGATCCAGTCTATGTAGTGCTACACTGTAAAGGCAGCAAAAAGCCCAGATCTGCAAACAGGAGAGAAGAACAAATGGTTTGAAAACCTGGATGACGCCTAGAAAAAAAAATAAATACAGCACACATGCCTTCAATCAGTAGCTCTCAAAGCACCACACAAAGAACTTGAAGACCTTTTCACACATAGGAACATTTTTGTGCATAGCTTTGACTGCCTGAGACTGAACTGTCCCACAGCAACAGCAATCCTCACCTTTGCAGACTAGCCTGGCGTTTGACTCACTAGACCGCTCCTCCTCCTCCAAAAACAGGCCAGGTGACCAACGCAGCTCTTCAGAAATGTTCACACAAGCTGTGGTCAAGCGTTTGCAAAGCAGGAGGAAGAGATCTCCTACAAGCTTTTCACTGCCCACCAGATGAATTCAAACAATTCAGAGAAAACAAAACTTGAAACAAGCTAGTTGGAATTAAATCTATGGCGACACTCGTGTACTTTTTACTGATTGTCTTCAGATACCACTGTCCTTTCAACACCAACCATGTCACACGGGCTCCCAAGTACTAAACACTGACTCCACTCATGTTTTAACAGAAGCCATTTTCATTTGCCAAGTTCTGATCTGCAAATGGTCTGTTTAACTTGCAAAACAAAAGAGGTCAGGCTCAGTAGCCCCTGGTTTTAAAGAACAGCTTGGTTGCCTGCAGTGGCAGTTCTCTCCCCAGGCAGTGGTCCATAAATCCAAAGCAGAGGATGCTGCAGCTGGAGACAAGATGGTTAGCAGAGATCAAAAAGATGGCTTAGGAAAAGCCAATCAATCTTGCAGAAGACTAGTGGGACAAGTGCCTCTTTAATGTCCCCTGCATTTCCTCCATCTGTAGAGGATGACAAGCATTTCTCTGGACACCACGAAGGGCCATGTGAGCTACTGCAGCTGCAGCTTCCCCACAGGAACCAGGACAGCATCCAGCACCCTGCGTGGCACACGGATGCCCTCTCAAAACCACTGCCTTCAGCCTGTCAGAACTTTGCGTTCCTCCTCCCCCAGGGTTTAACTTAATTTACACCCTGTCTAGAAAGATTCACCAAGTCCAGGGCACGTCCATATTCAATACACCTGCAAACAGTGGTTGACAAGAGCCTGTGAAAAGCCAAAACCAAAGTACTTCCAGCTGCTGCAGCAGCAAAGAGCTGCCTGCGGGCCAGCTGAACAAAAGGAAAGATCTCAAGCTCCACAGTCCTGCCAGCTAGTGTCTTCAATCACTTTGCATTGAGTTCTTTGCCTCAGGCTCAAATGCTAGTTACACTTTGAGTAACGAAAGGGAAAGTCTGTCCCTTGCAATATTTCATATTGTGTAGCTAGACTTTATTATTACTAGATTTTACACCAAATCAAGATTGTGCCCTTTACCTTCCACATCAACAACCAAAGCACAAATCTCCTTATCAAGTGACAGGACCAAAAGTCTTCCTTGGATCATCCAATTACTCTTGTTACCCTACATCAAGAAAGTATAAGGACATCCACAAGTATGTATACAAAGAGATCTGCAGCAAACAGCGAGATCTGAGAAGCAGCGAGAGCTACCAAGACTGCATTCATGCAGCAAACAGCGAGATCTGAGAAGCAGCAAGGGCAGCAAGAGCTACCAAGACTGCATTCGGAAACCCATCTCCCACCCAGCAAGGGAGCAGACAAGCTAGCAGTAGTTAGTCAGTTTACTGTCACACAAACCAAACGGAGAACATGGAGGGCATTATGGCCTCCCTAACGGGTACTCAAGGACTTTTAAAGAAAAAAAAGAGTTCGGTCCAAGATCCAGAATATGCTCAAACGGAGAACATGGAGGGCATTATGGCCTCCCTAGCGGGTACTCAAGGACTTTTAAAGAAAAAAAAAAAATAGTTCCGTCCAAGATCCGGAATATGCTAAAAGTACCAAGTTAGCACAGGAAATAGGCATTAGATAAGAGGATTCAAACTGCTCCGGGGAATCCTCATCTACCATGAGCACAAGTGATCCAGAATTTGTAGACAAGACAGTTGTGGATCTGGTTGCAACAGGGACTCGCACTTTCATGGCAGCTACCTAAAACCACAAGAAAACCGTTTTGCCTCTCCACATAGCAGTTCTAACTGTTGCTACAGACACTGCCCAAACGCAAGAGGGAACAGTTCCCATGCCAGCGCGTAGGAGGGGCTGTATAAATACACTACCATGCAATCGCTCTGCAGGAGTGTCTCAGGCAGCATCCACAGGGGACAGTCACAGCAGGATGACCTACTGCCTTTAGTCTGCATCAATCAGACACAGCCCAGCCAGAAGAAAGGAGTTCTATTATGCAAAAAGACTAGTTTAAAAAAAATACAAAATGTTTATGCTGGAATATACAGGGAAATGCAACTATTCTGGTATAACAACACCTTGCATTGGTACATCCTATTGCCCTTGCAGTCAAGTTTTAGGCAGTTAGGAACTGTTCCCGCAGTGAGACAGCTGGGGGGAGCGCGCAGATGCTGCAGCTATTCCAGCAGCTGAAGAAGCACTGAGTGTTTGCTTATTCTGGGACAGAGCGGACTGCCGGGCTTTCACTTGAATCAACAAGAAAGGCGGCCCTACCATCACGTCACAGTTTAAACCAGCACAGCCACCTGCCTTGCCACTGCTTCTCCGAAAGCCACCTCTTGCTTCGGGCCAGCAGTGCCTGTGCACGCACACAGCGAAGTCACGGAAGGCCTAAGCTAAAACTAAAATTTATTTTGGCTTAGTTACCCTTCAGCCAAGCCAGCTCCCCACACCAGTGTACAAACACACTGTTCTAAGGGTGAGGGCAGCTTAGAACAACAAGTGGACAGAGATGGCAAGGGTTATCTCCACCTGCAGACATACCGGTTTCAAACTTTCACATAACCATGAAGGACTGTGTTAATAAAGAAATTACTCTTCCATGCAGCAGCAACTGGAGAGGTGCGGGGAGCAGAAAACAGCCAAATACATCCACACTGCCAGAAACAAACCTTTAGGTGAAACCTAAGCAAAAGGCTCCTGCCAGTGGAAATTAATACCCAGTCCCAAAACTGCTGTTACCAAAAGTCGCTACATCTTTCTCAAGCCCACAGTCCTGCCGCATCCTTGGCGGGTGCTGGGAGGAAACTCGCGGCAGCACAGGCTAGCTCTTCGGCTGGCATTTGCTGTCTGAACAGCTGATCTTCACCTCCTGCAAGGAAAGTGGCATGCCAAAGGGAAGCATCCTGCAGGCCACTGGCACCACAGCACCATCTTAAACAACCACTTTACATTCTGTAAAGATAACTCAGTCCTGGACACCTCAGAAATTCTGCTCCTACTGAACATGCATAAATGTTCTGTTGACAGAAGTCAGCAATAAAGCCCACTGGCCTCCTAAAGATATTTTGTGAAGTGCAAAAAAAATTTATGAATGGTTACGGTTTTCCCCACATGAGCTTCACCCTGTGCTGCAGAGCAGCAACACAAGCTACACTCGGCGCAGGTTTCGAACACTAGACATGAACTTCCAGCTGCCAACCATTTCTAAAAGCTTCCATTTTAAAGACCTGTAAATGACCCTACAACACTACAATGTATTCTTCATGTGTTGCAAGTGGCTATTTGTTCCAATAAGCAGGGTCAGGAAGCCCCAGTGAGATGGATGCAGACTCCAGTCCCCACCTTCAGAGGGTCGGAGGCTCCCCTGCCTGCCCCCAATCTCTCCCTACCAAAGGGCTTTGCTGTCAACAGATCTGCAAAGAGGAGAGAATCACCTGCAGCACCACAGAAATCCAGCTGAAGAATGGAAAAGCAGTCTTAAAAAGCCAAACCTTCTAGAATTTCAGCAGTATATACTGACAAACACTACTAATATTACTGAGCTCTAAGAAGTAAATGACAAATGAATGCCAAAACCTCAGGAAATTACCCTTCGCACTACACAGAAAATATCAGAAAGTTTCTCAATCACAGGAACAGTATTAAAACCCAGTATTTTTTACTAAGAAACTTAACTCAAAACTTTCTGTAGTGTTTTGTTTTCTAAAGTTTCTAACACTTCACTTAGCTCTCTTCAGTAGTTCCTTAGATTTTTTATTTAACACTAAAAAGTTATTTCAGTGTAGATTTTTAGGAAACACTCATTCACTCATGAAATGAAACAAAATACTCACTACAGGAACTTTTTTGTTATTCATAGATCTGTTCATATCTATGAAGCCATCGTTTCCTGCTGTAAAATATACTCACGTTTTTTTTGCTCTAAAAATAGTACCTCCCTCAATTTGATATCTATAGCAGCATGTGGCAAATATCATCACATATTCAGCTTGTTCCTCTTCAGAGTTAGTTCTGTATTATTGTTAATAATTACTATGAAAGTAAATATAATACATTGACAATTCCTAATATGAACTTCTCTTGCTTCTGTGGATACTTCTGTTAGGAAGGAGAAAATAAATTAAGCAAAAAGTATTTAAAATATGTTGACACACTTTATCAATCTGTGATAAATACACTGTAAGGGGAAAAAAAAAAACCACACCCCCCCCCCCCCCCCCCCCAGGGTCCTTGTCTTGATCATGACAGTAAAAAGCTTTAATCAGACAGGCAAAGGTTAACTCAAAGCAGGAAGAAAAAAAGCAAGGCAGTAAGAAAGGGGAAAAAGAAAGAAGGAAGAGTACAAAAGTAGACATATGGATGTCTGGGGAGAAGGATGATTAAATTTCCCATAAATCTTGCATACCAAGAGGTAAGATATTTTGCCTAAATTCCCAGGAGAAACACAATTCAGCCACATATCTGAGACTTGAAAGGATAATCATCTCCATATATATTAAGGCTGCCATGAAGGACAAGAGTTGGAGTTGCATGTGGTGGCATGGATTTCCCCTGGCACACTAGACGCTTTCAATACTGTGTCCAACTGTAACTGATGGGTGAATTTTAGGTAGATAAATTTGAATTGCCTGAGCTGGAACTCTGGGCAGGACAGGAACATTAATCCTCACTCATCTGCTGACAGAAAAGAAAAAAAAAAACCCAAAAACAAAAAGGCAATCTTGAACAGCTACTCTGTCTTTCGACAGTTACCTTTCAGATAATTCAGTTATATGAAAAAAAATGAAGACTATTGTGGTCTTCAGATGGCAATATAAGAAAACAACTTCTACTTTTCATACAGAAATAACAGAAAAAAGCAAATGTTAACTGAACTCATCATTTACATTGTATCCAGCGGGTCAGAGCTTTGAACAAAAGCCAGTCTGAACGCTGAACAGGTACCGATTGTCACTCGTGGCAAGTTATACTTCAAAGGGAAAAGCCCAGAAGCAAACTGCTATTCTGCAATAACCACGTGCTGCACAACTAAACGCTGGGCGCTTACGGTCCTCCTCGCCTTGTGAGGCCACCTCCCGTCCCAGCAGCACACTGCCAGGTTCCCTTTGGCATTCGTGAGAACAGAAAAGTACAGAAAAATGACGCAACCGTGCCAACGCTGTCATTTGCGTCTGTTTATTTGCTGGGCAGCAGAGAAACCCAAGTACTTTTGAAACAACTGAGTCAATTATTTCCCAGTTTTACACTATTCACTCTCCCCACTCCACAGTTTGGGTTTGGTTTGGTTTTTTTTTTTTTTTTTGAAGAACTGGGGAGGGCAGAGGAGTGTTGAGAAATCAGAAGTCTGCTCAAGTTTTCAAACCTTTTATTCACTAGACAAGTTTCTATAAGTAATTAGTCATCCCCACAAACATTTCCCAAGAAGCTGCATCGACAGCATCTATTAAATCAGAGAAAATCCCCTAACCTCTGCCACCGCTGCCGAATTTCTGGACGATTACTCAGGGTGTGAGGAGGTTTTGCCTGGCAAAGCCAGCTCAACAGTTTCCTCTGCTCGCCACCCCCTCCTTTGTACCGTCAGGGCTGCCCTGGGAAGGCAGCATGAGTCAGATTACAGATCAGGGCGGACGGGGGGCCGGCTGTGAAAACACTGGAACATTTTTTTCCAGCCCAGATATTTTCAGCGATCCAGTTCACAAAGCCGCCCCACACATAGCTTCCTAGCAGAGGGTCTGCCACCCCCCGTTAGGAACAGCAGCTGGAGGGGACAGCCTCACCACGTCCCCTCCCCGGCACCCCACCTTCTGCCTCCAGCACAAACTGATCCAAGGGAAAAACCGCACACACGTGCAAAACGTGAAACTGCTTTCCATCAGCTCATCCCGCCGGAGTGTAATGGGGCATGTAGTACGGAAGGGCTGGATCCGTGCAGGGGAAACAGCCCAAAGCGAGTGGCTGGAGAAACGCAGGCACGGGACCACCCCTCAGCAGCAGCCCGTGGTGCCAGCAGACGAGGTGCAACACGGAAGGAACCAATTCAGGTCCAATTTAGGACCTTCTTAAATTGATCTTACCGTACTGTGCTACGGCACTGGGCTTCAGGATCTGCTCCCACACCCACCTCGCTGCCTGAGAAGTCATCAGAAACACTATTCCCAGTAAAGCTGAGTGACACACAAGAAAAAAGCATTAAATTCTTAAACAAGGTTTGTTATTCATCTCTACCGTTGATCTTTAATTTCAAAGGTGACACTCCCTGTTGGGCTGTGATTTTCATTATCACTGCCTGCCCTTGAGCTTTTCACACACTGCACATTCCTTTGGTGACAGAATGGTATCAGCTGTATCACCGACCGGTGGAGAGCAGTAAAAGAAGAAAAAACCCACACCACACACACCCTGCACCTCTCCACCTGTACAAAGTCCAGCATTATCAAGCTCGTATCCCACTGCTGCTCAGTAGCAGACACACGTACGCCTCTCCAACAGCTGCAGGGTGATGCTCTGACAACACTCAATTAGCCAACGAGAATTTTTTGCCATTACAGCTGAGTGGAAAGTCAGCAGCAAAGAGAAGGAACACAGACAAACCAATGAATTATTCAGGCCAGACTTATCATCACAGTTGCTAATTTGGAGGCTTAAGCTTCAGCAGCTCACGGCAGAGGTACCTTGCCCTGGTAAGACGTGCGCAATGGCACAACAAGGACTGTCCCCTCCTGGGACAGAGTCAAGAGTCTGAGATTTCTGGACTGGAAGATGGGAACAAAACTGGTAAAAGATACCCAGAGCATAGCCCTATTGGGATCCACAGTGGCTTGCTGGTCAGCAGCCTGGGCTGCAGGAGAAGAGCCCAGGCACCATCACAGCACCATTGCCTGGTCCTTACAGGTCGAACAGGGAGGGCAGGGAACACACGCACAAAAACCTGACACACACGGGGGTTTGCAGTTATCTTTCAGGGCCATGCTATTCAGCAGGCAAACAACGGGAAGGCTCACCAGATGAAAAGAGCAAGGCAAGACAGGCAGATGTCTAATTCTGAGACTTGAAAGGACTTGCACACCATTTAACATGACAGGCAGCGAGTCATTCGCAGCCATCCGGGTGAAGGATGCAGTGCCACGAGGGCGTAAGCCACTCAAAGTCAACAGCCGTCCCACCCTCCTCTCATCACCTGGCTGTGCCTCAGGTCCCCCCTCAGTCAGCACTGACACTGCCTTTGATCCCACTGCAAACCCGCTCAGTGCAGGCCTACAGGAGAGCAGACAGACGAACCACTGCTCTTACTGATGCACGTGCTACCAGAAAACAGGCTTGTCCACATTCAGCAGCTCACACACTGCCATGGGGTGCAGCTCAGCAAACACTGGTTTTGGTGACAACCATCAGCCTCAGCAGCCTCCTGTTGCTCAGTTCCCTACGCAAGCAACCCCTCGCTGGTGCCAGAGAGGTACCAGCAGAACCGGGCCAGACCAGGTCACTATTCCCCACACACAGTGGGCTGGGACGCCTGAGGCGGGAACTGTTGTCAGGAGGAATTCAAAGTACAACCTCAGGCACCTCCACGGTGTGAAAAACCTCCACGTTCAATCCTAATAAATATTCAGATTTGACTATAGTAAGTCAGAGACAAGAGAAGGAACCCATCTAAGGACAATTCCCTGGAATAAACCCAAACATCTGCAAATCTTAGAACTACACTGGGACTTCACCCCATCAGATCTACCTCTAAGTACCAAATCGTCCATATCAATACTGGAAGTATGACTACAAATGCCATCCCCTGTCAGCACTAGACTATTTAAGACCACCTAGATCCATTAACTCTGCTCGCTCACCCATCTGAGCACGCAACAGACTTCCTTTATCTAGGCCTGTACCTCACCAGATACCAAAATTAAAGTTTTTAACACAGCATCACTGGTCTCTGACAACCTAACGCAAGCAAAACAGAGGGCAGGTACGTGGGAGTCAAGGAGTTAAACGGCATACAAAAGAATAAACTCACTTCAGCTCTGATTAAGCAGGGCACTCATAGAAACAGAGGTCAACATCAGAAAATATTTTGTGAGTCATGAGGAGAGATTACTCACCATGCACTATTCAACTTACTCATCACAGTGTGCTACGGACAGAACTGCTCACCATGTATTCATTAGGAAACCGTGGCCTTTCCTTTGAGAAAAG
>NW_010105199.1:0-2612 GCF_000699245.1 Pterocles gutturalis | reverse complement strand
GAGTCATACTTTCAGTTTTGTATGTAAGCCAGTGGGAGGCTGTATCTGCAACACCAATGCTCTCTCCTCCCACGGCCCTAATTAGACTCGGAGGGAAATACATGTTTCACATCACCCTCCCAGGCTCTTTTAGCACACCCCAACAGGCACCAGTTTGTCAGCTGAGCTATTATGCGAACTCAGCAGTCTGAAGAGACCCCACTTCTATTATACGTGAAATAAGCAGCAGTCCTGCAATAAATAGACACGTTATTAATCCAGGCATCCATTAATATGAGAGACTAGACCCTTAGCCTTTCACACAGCAACACCGACACCGCTAATTTAAGATGTAGTAAGAGCACAAAAATAGCCAAGTTACTCAACGCGGGGTTACATCACGCAGCGGTGCTCACGAAGCAGCAGGTCTACACCACCACTCAGCCTCTGACGTTGGGAAAGATGATTCCCTGCCATTCCTAGCGCTCTCACCAAAAATAATTAGCAAGGACCATGAACTTCCCCTCCCCTTTCTCTCCAGCTCTCTTTGGAAAATACAACTCACAGCATACAACAGGAAGCAGTGAGAATGCTGATACATAAAGCTCCTTGAAGTGTCTTTTTTTTCCGCCCCAAGCATCCCACCTTGCTTCCTAGGAATCAAGCAGCAGAAAGAGTGGTGAAACTAAGAAATGTTCTGCTTACGTCAAACCGAGCTGAGCACTAAAACCACAACGGTACATATACCCTGCTGCCAACTCAGGGCTGAGCCAAGGAGGGAAAGAAAGTCTCCAGTTCAGCAGAGTACAATGTTAGCAGGCCAAACGCTGCCATGTACAGGGAGGAGGATTTATTTCTAAAGCTCCAGAGTTGATGTGCAGCCAGAGCTGCAAGCGGCGTGCGTGTGTGTATGCATGCGTGCCCACGCACGCCAGCGTACGCTTCTGTAATATGCGGCACGATCTTTTCACCAAAACTGCAGGACAGAATACTGATGGGCTCCAGATGAACCATCCACTTCTGTATTACTGTGGAAAAATTTGCAACGCGAAGAGGCCGGTTTAATGGCAGGATGTTCGGGTTTTGCGGTATTTCTGAACACACGCAGATAGCACATGTGGATATGCACCCCTGCCCATTGCATTTGGGATGAACTGGAAAAGAAAATCCACATACCCTGCCATCTTCTGAACCGGCTGCTCAAGTTTTCCTAAATTAACTAAATCCTTATTTCCCATGCTGCAAACAACATTAAAATGCACATTTTAAGGGGGGGAGGAGGGGAGGTTGGAGGTGGTGGGGTTTTTTTGGGTTTTAAGCCTATAGGAAGTCTTGTGAATATACAGAAAACTACTCCTTCCTTCCAGATTAATCCCTAACCTATGTAATCTTTAACCTACGCTTCACACAGCCCGCCCGGAGACACGAGTTAATATTTGTCGACATGCAGAAAACCGAACCGGTCATCCTTATACTTTCAGTTTCTGACAATTTAAGCAGAGCGCGCGCCCGCGAACAGAGGAACACACGAATGACAGAGCTGCCCAAACAGGAAAGGCTGCATTAACCAGTGTGTGCTGGAGGCTCCAGCTCCGGGAGCTGCCGACGAAAACAGCACACCAGCATACATGGAGGATGTTTGGGAAACCACAGAGACAGCAACAGCACCAAAAGGCAGGCAGCAGATAGGAATACACGGCCATCTCCCCTGCCACAAGCCGTGTCTTTCTAATCATTCACACACAAGCACGTTAGGGTTGCCAAGCGAGCAGCAATATGGGCAATATCAGCTGCCCCAGCTTGTGTGTCCCAGCGTGTTCTCCCCGCCAAGCCGCACACGTACCAGAGCAAAGCCTGAAACGCAAGGAATCATCAACAGCACGCAGGCCAAGGAAAATACATACAGAGATTGTTCTCTTTACAAACTGTTCTCAAAGGTCCTACAAACGGTTAAGGTGAAAATTTTTTCAAGGATTGGTAGGAGCCCTACACACATACAAAAAAAAAAAAAACCTCTCTCCAGCCTTTCGCCTCTCGTGAGATTTTTCACTAATTCGAACACGGACATTGTTATCAAGGTCACCCATCACTCCGGGCTCAGGAGAGGCAGGAAAAAAGTCAGGCAAGTTAGGCTCTGCTGACATTGTTATTCAACAGTTTCCTAAAAAAAAAAAAAAAAAAACAACACCAAACCGCCGCTCACGTAACTAAAAAGGGACAAGTGACATTTTATTTGAAAGCATGCGGATTACGGCTGCCATCAACTGACAAACCTGACTTGAATTCTGCTCAGAAAAAGAAAAAGAGAAGCTCCAAGGGCACTCGTTCGAGGGAAACGAACCCACTAACACCTCTGGAAGGCGAAGCCCCTCTCCCCTCCCCACAATTAACGCTTCTCCGCTGATTATTGCCCCTCAGGCGACTGGGTCGGGGAGGGGTCCTCCTCGACCCCCCCGAAGCCGTGGCTAGTTGAGGCGATACTCGCCAGCCCTCTCCATTTCAGCCGCTCTGGTTCTTAACCAGTTACATGAGCCCAGCTCAGGAAAAACACGAAAACTTTTCATTAACCAGTCCTCCCTCCTCCCCGCCCTTCAGTTAAGTCAACCAATTATAAAAAGAAATTGGGGATTTGA
>NW_010105198.1:0-2750 GCF_000699245.1 Pterocles gutturalis | reverse complement strand
TGTGTTTTGTTGTACCTTGCATGGTATTTCATGTGGTACATACTGTATTATATGTACTAAATTGTAGATTAATGTATTTCATGTCTTGTATTCTACATTGCATTGTATTTTATGTTTGGTATGGTGTGTACCGCATGCATATGTACTAAATTGTAGATCGTGTAATGTATTTCATGTCTTGTATTCTACATTGCATTGTATTTTATGTATGGTATGGTGTGTACTGCATGCGTTGTTTGGTAAGGTGTCATATGTTATGGTATTGTATGTTACTGTGTTGAATGTACTCTATTGCATTTAGTGTTTTGTGCCGTGGTTTCAATGTATTCCACGCGCTGTGTGCATTTTGTATGTTGAGTGTGTTATGGTATGCCATTGCATTGTAAAGTGTTTTGCGCAGCATTCAATGTATTGCAATATATGTATTGTACAGAATGCACTCTATGTATTGTAGATAGTGGTTTGTGTTGTACCATTTGTATTGTATATATTTTGTAGGATATTGTATGTAGTGCATTGCACGCACTCTCTTGCATTGTATGTATTGCATTGCATATACTGCATTTCAGTTTTAATTTTATTTTGCGTTGCATTGCATGCTTTATTGTATTTTCCATTGCATTGTATTTTGCATATTGAGTTGTATGGATCGTATTGTATCTTGCATGGTATTTTGCATTGTCTTTGGTATTGCACTGTATATATTCTGTTTTGTGTTTAATTTTATAGTATGTCTTAAATTGTACGTATTGTATTTTGTATGGTATTTTCTTTTGGTATGTAGCTGTTATATTTTGGGTTTGTATGTTAAGTATTGTATGTATGTACTGTCTCGGTTTTGTATTGTGTTGGATTTACTGTGTTGGATTTTTTATTGTATCTTGAATAACATTTTGTACTGTATTGTATTGTGTGTATTTTATGTGTTGTGTTGTAGTGTATGATAAGTTATGTATATATGTATTTGTGTGCATTGTATGTTTTGGTACTGCTTGCACTGTATTATATGTATTGCATTGTATTGTATTTTCTTGTACTTGTGCATTGTATTCTATATGGTGTATCGTATTGTACATTGTATACTGGGTTGTTTTTTGTATCCTATGTGTCATATGTGTTGTACTGTATGTACTGTATTTTGCACTGTATTTTGTAATGTATGGTAGATTTTGTATTGCATTGCAATTGTATTGTTTATTGCATTTTCTATTGTGTATTGTATGCATCATGTTGTACATAATGTCTGTGTGGCATTGTTTGTATCGTATTGTTTGTATTATATTGTACTTATTGTGTGTCTGCTATGTTTTGTATGGTGTGGTACGTATTGTTTAGTGTGTATCATGTTGTATTTTGTATTTTGTATTGTACTTTTTGTTGTACTGTATGTATTGTATTTTATTGTGCATCTTGCATTGTATTGTAATTTTTATTGCATTATTTGTATTCCATTAGATGTATTACATTTTATGTTCTGTATTGGATTTTATTTAATGTATCATACTGTATTGTGTGTATTGTATCCTCTTTATGGTATTGCATTGTAGGCATTGTATGTACTATTTTAATGTATATGGTGTATGGTGTGGTATGAGTTGTATTTTTTCGGGAGGAGTGCATCTGTCACAGGTGCATAGGGTGTGGTATGGTATTGTATTTTGTGTTGTGCATCTGTTGTGTTACATTAATTGTGTTATATGTATTGTGTTGTATGTATTTTATTCTGTATTGTATTGTATGGACTATTTTCTATTGCAGTGTTTGTATTGCATTGTATGCATTTTATTTGGTATTCTGTGTATCATATTGTATTTATTCTATTGTATGTATTGGTAGTATTTTATTAGATGTGTTGTATATATATATTCAATTAATTTAAATGTATTTTGTTTTGTATCATAGGTATTGTACTGTAGTTGGCTTTGCATTGTGTATTGTGCGTTGTATTGTGCATTCTATGTATTGTATGGTATGGTATTGATTGTATAGTTTGTATCGTATTATATAGTGTGGTAATTACCATATTTACATATTATATTGTTTGTATTGTATAATGTTTTGTGTTTTGTTTTGTATTCCATATTGGATCTTGTATTTTGTGTTGTGTATCTTTTACTGTACTGTAGGATTTTTTTTATTGATTACTCTGTGTTGCATGATATGACATTCATCGTGTGTATGTACTGTTTGCATTTTGTGTGTGTTGCATTTTTCCTGTTGTACTGTATTTTGTATTTTGTACTGTATTTTATTTCTGTGCTTTATTTTGTATTTATGTTTTTGTATTATAGTTTGTAATGTATGTATTGTATTTTCTAGAATATTGCTATTGCATTTTATGTAATATATTGGTTGTGTTGTAAGGCAATGTGTGGTTTGTGATGCATTAGGTATTGTATTTTAAATTGTATGTATTGTGTGTATTGTAATGTATTTTGGAATCTATGTTATGGTTTCTGTTGTATGGTTTCATATGTAGTATGTGGTATGTGCTCTATTGTACATATGGTGTTTTGTCTTGCTTTTTCCTGTATGCATGGTGTATGTTGTGTTTTATTGTGTGACGTGGCATTTGTTTTGTTCTATGTGCTGTGTCATATGTATTGCACTGTATAGGACGATATTTATTAGATTTGATGTATTGCATTGTATGTAGTGTATTATATGTAGAGTATGCATTGTAGGATAAAGTATTCGTTGTATGACATCATATGTTAAGCGCAAATACAGGCTCAGCGGAGAGTGGCTTG
>NW_010105197.1:3454-3898 GCF_000699245.1 Pterocles gutturalis | reverse complement strand
CCGCCGGGATGCGGTGGGGACGGGCGGCGGGTGGAGCGGGCAGGATGCCCCACCACGGGGCGGGCAGCAGGGTGCTGGTTTCCCAGGGCTCGCCCTTGCCCAGAGGCTTCTGCTTCGGAGCAGGGCTGGATGAGGCACAGGGCAGAGCTGCAAGCGTGCACGGGCTGGGAGGAGAGGGAGGCTGGGGGGTGAAAAGCCGTGTGGCTGTCACCCTGAAGAGAGCCACTCATGGATTGTCACATCCGATAGCTCCGCAGCCTGCCCACGGGTGATCTCCGAGCAAACCCACTGCCCCAAGCAAACCCACTGCCCCAAGCAAGCCCACTGCCCTGAGAGCAGTCAGCTTTTGCTGTTCGTGCTGGAAATCCTGTCTCAGCCAGCTCCATCACCTTGCGGCCACAGCTGCATTTCAGCTGGACCTTCCTGAAAAAAAAAAAAAAAAAA
>NW_010105197.1:266-3381 GCF_000699245.1 Pterocles gutturalis | reverse complement strand
TGACAGATGGGGATGAGCACACCCGCTCAGAGCCTTCCTCCCGGCGTCCCAGCAGGAGACGGGGCTGGCAGGGGGACATCCCCCCTCTGCAGCCCTGGCCAGACCATCTTCTGGGTGCCTGCATCCCAGAGCATCTGCCGTTGGGAGGGATCAGGTGGGGAATAAAGAGGGGTGCTGGGGGGAGCTCACCATGATGATAACACAGGTGGGCGTGCTCTGAAAAAGCTGCGGAGCATCTCATTTCTTTGCAAGATTTCGTGTCTCCTGTATTGTTGGTGTTACAGGATGTTATCAGTGATGTGCTGCTGTGTTCCCATGTCCTGGAATTTTGAAATTTCTGGTTGTCTGTGATTTAGGGACTGTGACCACCAGTGGTTTGGAACTAGAACAGGTCTGGAAAAGGCAGAGTTTTCTGTAGAGCCCAAACTTAGCTTTGCAGCTCCATTTACTTCCAACTCAGCTTTCAAACCTCCACAAGTTCTTCCCCTCCAAGCTTTGCTCCGAGTCTCACGTTTAAATCTGTCTCTTTGCACTTGGTTTCACCATGAAACAGGAGACAGACCTGAGCCAGCAAACCCCGGGCCAGAGCGTTCAGGATCTTTGCAGCTGGATCCATCATTACCTTGGGACCAGAGGGTGGAAGTTCCCAGCGTGTTCAGCACACGAGCCACACTTCAAAAAAAAAAAAAAAAAAAAAATTCGCTGCTAAAGAAGCTGAATTCGCTGCTAAAGAAGCTGGTGGGAAAAGCACACAGGATGGTGAGTGGAGCCGGGGACTTAGTGCAGCTCATTCCAGGGGATCCCAGCCAGCACCTGCACATCGTTCATCTTCTTTTATTGCCCTTTCTCAGCTTCTTGCTGTATTTTAATGCAAAGCCTGATACCCCCTTTGGAAAGAGACATTCTCCAGGCCTTCCCACGTGCTTGGGAACGCTGCTGGCCCTGTGTCCCGGCCAGATCAATAGGTGGAACAAGAATCTGGGATCAGGGATGCGATGGAAGCATTTTCACCAGCAGAAGCCTTGCTGATGAGCAAAGCCTGGGCCACGAGGTCCTGATCTGGACCCAGCTTATCTGGAAATGCACGTTTGCACCTGTGGGTCCATTCAGCCCTGGAGTCTAGGTCTAAAACTCAGAGTTTCCTCCCACTTTCAGGATGTTTCCATCTTTCCAGGCTTCACCCTGTGCTGGTGGGATGCAGCACCCACCCATGCTGTGCCTGCCTGCCCCAGAGTCCCTTTTCCCGTTGCCCAGTGTGGACATACTGGGATCCAGTGCCCAGCACCCCATTGCTCCAAAAGCTCTGCAGCAAGACCTGCTGGTGGTGGGGTGTGGAAGGATGGGGATACGGGGCTGGGGCAGGCATGGGGCGGTCGGCACGGCCGGTGCTGAGCCTGGCCCCATCCCTCGCTCCGGTGCTGGCCGTGCACGGCAGGTGTGGTGTGACATGTTCGCTCCGGGGCTAATCCCTTGTCCCTATTTTCCTCTCAGCATGGGAAAGCAAATCACTACTTTTAATCTCATTTTCCAGCTCCCACTCCAGGGAGGGGTCCAAGCCCAGGTGAGAATGTCCTGGCCTCCCAGCTCTGTTTATTTTATCCCCTGACCTGCTGGAGGGGATTTTCCCATGTACAGGACGGTAAGAACTGTTGGGGACACAGACTGGGGAGCCCACCAGAGAAAGGGACGAGCCACCGCTGTGTACAGCTGGGGTCCCCTGGGCATGTCCCTTGCATCAGTGACTTGGAGTTTTTCCTGCTGGCATAGACCTCTGGGTGCTCAACCCTTGCATTGATACAGGCTTCCCTGCACGACGCACCCCCCAGCAGAGCAAGGACCCCCAAACCCACCAGACAGGGAGGAGAGAGAACACTGGGGCTCAGGCAGCTGCGGGCTTTGCCCCAGATCTCCCAGTTGGTCCCAGCAATGCTCTGGACCCCTCTCCCAGATAACCACTGGTGACCCCAGAGCATCCTCCTCCCTACCCCAGAGCATCCCCCTCCCTCCTCAGCCCGGGGAGGTCCTGGGTGGCTCTGCCTGCAGCTCGGGGTTTGCAGCTACGTAGCAGGCGGCAGCTTCAGACGTATTTTGTGGCCACACGCAGGGACAATAATCATTTGTGGTCTGGTCCAGCAGCAAGCAGGGAATCTCGGCGTGCGGATGCTGGGCTGACCCCCTCCCACCCCTGGGACCCCCCGGGCAGCAGGGACGGCACGCCTGCCTCGGGTCGGCAGGGGTTAAAGAGCAGTGGGGATTTTCCCACTGTGCACTGGCCCCCCCAAAGCCCCACATGGTTTTGCTGGAGGCTGGAAACGTGACTGGAGCTGGGTTGTGGGAAGTGGGTGGGATGAGAGTTTCACGACCTGGTTCCAGCAGAGGCGTGGGCAGCATCCAGCATCGCTGGAATGATTCATGCTGGGGAGGGGGAGAGGCAGAGAGAGACCTCGCGGTGTGCTGATAAGGGAGGGCTGACACAGACGAATGACAATGACAGAAAGGACCCGGTGTCAATCACCAGGAAAAATTCCTCCCCCTCCTAGGAAATGATAAATTGTGCCTGCCACCTGCTCCCACCTCTGTTGACTCAAACCAGGGGATACCTGGGAGGCCGGCGCTCGGCACTACGTGAGGTTTCCAGCGTTATTTATTGAAGCTCGTAACTCAGCTGAGAAAATGGAAAATATCATGTGCCTCTCATCCCAGCTGCCTCCCAGGCTGCCCAGTTTGCTTTCTGCTCCCTACCTCCCAGCTCCTGGCAGCCACGAGGTGAGCACACAAGAATCCAGATGATGGCTAAAGCCTTGAGGCTCTGGAGAGCTGGGTCCTCGCAAATTCACTCCACAGCTGCCAGCGAGAGGCTGGGGGGCAGGTGTGGGGAAGGGGAGGTGTGAGGTGAGATGAGGCACATGGAGAGAGGAAGGGATGCACTTTGGAGGGAGCTGTGCCGAGACACTCAGAGCTGGCACTTGTGAGTCTGCACTGGGACCTTGCAGTGCCTGGCAGCAGAATTAAATGGAAAATCAGCAATAAATGCTCCTGCCCTTCTTATTATGGCTTATGACCACATAGCATCAGCTATAAACCCCTTCCAGCCCAAGCAGGGAGGGAATTGGTG
>NW_010105197.1:0-213 GCF_000699245.1 Pterocles gutturalis | reverse complement strand
CCCAGCCGGACTCTGAGAACATCCCCTTCCCACTGCTGCCTGCACTGGGAACGCCACGAGCAAGGAAAGGGCTTGGGAATGTCACACACCTGCAGCAGCTCAGCCCGGGAGCTCGTGTCCCGTGGGAGGGGGCAAACCGGGGGCTGGGTCCAGCACCCTCCAGGTTTGTGCGGGGCAGAGGGGCTTCATCCCGGGGCCAGGAATATACCTCGG
>NW_010105196.1:0-1203 GCF_000699245.1 Pterocles gutturalis | reverse complement strand
TTTGGTTTTGTATGGGTTTTTTTTATCAATTGGGCAGCTCCCTTTTCCACAAGCCTTTGTGACTGTAGAACTATTGTAGAAAAAAAAAAATGTTCTTTTCTATATATAAAAAGAAATTATCCAACGCAGTAATATTGGTACCTACCATTTTTTCACTTCTGTTTAAAAAAAAAAATATGTATTTTTAGCAAGATAACTTGGGTAATCTTCTAAAAGAAATTAAAAAAAAACTCACTGTTAGTGACTTTGATGCCTTTTAAAAATAAGAGCTTTTTCATTTCATTCCATCTTTAAAATTTTTTATCTTTGTTGTAGAATATTAAAAACTATTTTAAGAAAGATAAAAATTCTCTTTAAAGAGATCTCTAGAGTGTGTGAATAGGAGCTCCAGATGCCTCTAAAAGCCGCATGTACAAACGAAGCTGAGTCTATTCCTGTCTGTTTATATTTGCTTTTCCTGTTTTGTAACCTCTTTGTACTTTGTTCATGGTGACTTGTAAGCTAAGGGGAAGGGGTGCCTAGATGCCTTTGTAATTCTCCATGTCATACGCTCCTGGCTGGATGGTCTCCCTTCCTCTCCTTGTATGTAATATCACTTTTTTTCCCCTTTCTAGCAAGTACTTTCAAAAGAACTCTGTACATTTTAACATAAAAAATAAATTATGTTGAGCCATTTTGGATGTCAGTTGTGCGTGTGCATTTTTTTTCTTCCCTGTGAGCAGTGAACTCTGTCACTGAGCCTTGATGCTGGGACTATGATTTTCTGTTGGCCTTTTGATCTGGAAAAGAGGTAGTACTTGGAATTTACTAGCAAGATCTCTGGCCGTGTTAATTTTTATCTACAGCTTCTAATCAGAGAAAGATTAAAAATAAGAAGAAAAAAAAAAACCTCACAGCTTTTCCAGGAATCATCACCTTTAAATTCTCTCTGCTAGGGCTGCCCAAAGCTTAGGGAAGGTTTGTTAGCTGCTTTTTGTCAGCTTCTGTTTGCACAATCTCTTGAGAGTTTTGACCTGCGCGCTTAAAAAATTGCAATGTGTGTTTGGAGCTCCCTCCCCCGATTGCTCTCTCGTCTTTATAATTAGCACTTCGGATCGGAGAACAAGAACCCAGCACCGTTCCCCCCCCCGCCCCAGGGCAGGACGGGCTCAGCCCCGCGTGCGCCTCTGCGAGCTCCCAGCTCTGGGAACGCCAGAGGGAAGC